>NW_019735462.1:2030780-2083910 GCF_002891405.2 Cryptotermes secundus
ACATTCTTCCATTTCCTTCGCTCCTCCATTTTACTCATCATCTCCTGTGTAACCCATGGTTTTCTTGCTATCTTCTCAACTTTACCAATCAAATCACTGATAGTATCTAACATGCATTCTTGTATATTGTTCCACTGCACTTCAGCATTTCCGCTTTCACTTTCAATTGCACTGAGTTTCTCTTCTAGGGTCTCGTGCACGCTCTGTCTGTGAGCATATAACTCCTCCAAATCCCATCTAGGTCTGCGCTTTTGAAATCTTATAATTTTCTTCAACCTGGTTTGAACAACATATACTTAGTTATCTCTATGTTTACTTCTAGAAATTCTTTGCTATGGTGACCAGATATTACGCAATTTAAGATCTTCGATACTCGTATCGCCTTCACATTACTTGTTATATATATATAGTGTGATTTAAATATCTGTGTCGTGACAGCTGGCTGTAGTATTGATTATCATTGAAATATTATACGTGTATATGTCCTTTCATACAGCAAGGTTCGTGTTAGATAAATGCTTTTACCACTCTATAATTTGGAACGATATTTAAAAATTGGAACGTACGTATTATTTGCTGCAGTTGAGAGCTTTCTCTTTTCATTGTGCCTCCTCTGTTGTGTAGGTGAACACATGCAGTCAGTGTAGGCACCGTGTGTTCAGCCTCCTTTCCCGATTTGTGTGCGCTGCATTTTAAGTTCACACGTTCAAACTACAGAATGGGATAACTGTTTCAATTTCCAGCACAAAGTGTTTTAATTAAATTTTTAGATACAGTGTGGTTAACTTGAAATAATGAAATTACCCTGGAGAGGACAGCTGATATTTGCCAACATGAAAAGCTATGTCAGATTTCTCTGTGTTTTGAATGCTAGTGCTGAATGTCATTCTCTCTGTAACAAATCACCTTTCTATATATAATTTATTTTAGACAAAGAATTGTGAAGGGAATTTTGGGTAAATCATTAGATCTTCAAAAACCCTTAAGTTTGATTTAAAAGTGCATTGTCTCTATATATTCGGTGACTAGGGTTGAGGGGGTCAGTTCTAGGAAACCGAGATCAACGGCCATGGGGATCCATTGCGCTGACCACGCGACACCCTCTATCAACTCTATCTAACTTCACCGACAAGCAATGACCGCTCGCTCCGTATAGTCTGCTTGCGGACTATAGACCACGGAGTTTAGTTCAGTTTTAGTACTGAGGGGAACTTCGTCGCTGCCTAAACCAGTAGCTGCTAAAATGCAGAAGTGAAATATACAACGTGATTCTACATTATTGTCGGGGTTTCCGTTTTAGACCACGGAAACCCCGATAATAATTTAGAATCACCCTGTAAAATCGTCCATGTGCTTAATTAAGCACCATAGTATAAAGATGTTCGGAGAAGTGGGGGTATTTTTCTCTTCCTTCTCCTCTTGCTTCCACTTTGGAGCATAGGGCTGATTTCTCAGTTTCATTAGCATTTTACAGACGGTAGGACTCCTTGAACGGGTGATCAGCTCGTCGCAAGGTCGATACCTAAACACGGGACAACACAAACACAGAATAAACGCATACACATACCAAACATCCATGCTTTGTGTGGAATTCGAACCTACGATCCCGACTTCCGAGCGAGTGAAGACATTTCGTGCCTTAGAACGCTCGGCTACCGTGACCGGCAGTGTATAAGAATAATATATAAAAATTCAGTTAGTACCTCACAGGAAACAGATCCGAACCCAGGATCCCGGCTTCCGAGAGAGTGAAGACAGTACATGCCTTAGACCGCTCGGCTACCGTGACCGACAGGGGGGGATAGCTTCATGAATTCTCAAACCTCGACATAGATCGAAGTAGATGATTAGCTCTCTACACCTTCGCTGCTTTGACCCCGAGAAAGAGCTCCTTGTCCTCATTGTACAGTAGGTTGGGTGGGCCCCAAGGCTAGAACGCGCTACATTTCGTTTGTACTCCTCAGAGCACCGTTACATAACTAGCCCAAGGAACTCCATGGGGCTGAACCCTCCGTGAAAACCCGTCCATCGCTCAGGCACTCAAAAAAGTTTCACAGTTTTTAATGGAACACGAAAGTTCATTATAATGTTCAGAAGAGCCCTCCATTGGTCCTTTTGCGAGTCAGATCAATCCAGTCCATAACCCCCATCTTATCTTTCTAAGATATATTTTAATATTATCCTCCCACTCATGTCTAGGTCTTCCTACTGGTCTCTTTCTAGATTTCCCAACAAAATGCTATGTGCATTTTCCTTTGTCCCCATGCGCTGACAATCTTACCATGCTCCATTACGAGAAATACAAATAAAAGTAAAGTAAAGTTATCCCTGTAAGAGGCCGTGAAGGCCCATGGGGTTGTGAGACATTGAGGGTCCCACATTATCTAGACAGTCGGCTCAAAGATGGCAGTAAGGTTGTCAGTCTTACGCGCAGGCCGCGCTTTACTCCCCAGGAAAATTATTTAATTAATGCCTGGTTCTCATTTCTGTTAGAGGCTGAGTCGACCTCAGGGCCATAGTGCGGCTGGAAGGATTAGGTCAATTGAAAAAAAATCCAATGACCTCATTGGGACTTGAACCCGCGACCTTCCGGCTTGTAGCATAGCCCCTCAACCAACTACGCTACCCCCCGAGAATTACAAATGTTAAAACTAAAATCTGTTATTTTTGGTATACCGAGAATGTTTGTTTATTTCTGAGAAGAGAAAAGACGGGTGTCATTAGTTTTCATCAGTGAATTCGAGTGAAAACCGAATTTAATCTGTGACGCAGATACTGTGGCATCTGTCGGAACGAGTGGCGCCAGTTTACAAAGCGACGCATCGCGTAACATTAGCTCAGTTTGCCAGACTGACCAATATATGAGCCGTGTAATTCTAAGAATTAATCATTGTTAGTAACAGCGGCCTCTGCGGTTGATAAGTGAATGAACAACTTGCGTCCTTCTGATCCGTGTAAATAAACATATTTCATTCTAATATAACATTACATATAATGAGCATTTTCCCATGCGCGTGATACAAATGTTGTATAGAAGTATATCAAATGATAGATTTAACAGCAGTCTAAAATACACTATTCACGTTATATTTTACTAACTAGTTCCATTTAGAATTAAGGGAGGAACATAGACTGAGGGTGACTGAGAACAGGGTGTTGAGGATTATATTTGGACCGAAGAGAGGTGAAGTGACAGGAGGTGGAGAAAATTACATAATGAGGAGCTTCATAACTTGAACCCTTCTCCAAGTATAATTAGAATGATAAAGTCAAAGAGGATGAGGTGGGCAGGGCATATTGGTGGAAAAGCCAGAAGAAAATAGACCACTAGGAAGACCAAGGCGTAGATGAGTGGACAATATTAAAATGGATCCTAGAGAGATAGGATGGGATGGCATGGATTACATTGATCTGGTTCAGAGTAAGAACCAGTGGAGGGCTCTTGTGAACATGGTAAGGAAATTTCGGGTTCCATAAAATGCTAGGAAGTTCTTGAGTAGCTGCACAATTGGCGGCTACCCAAGAAGAGCCCAGCTCCATGAGTGAGTGAGTGAGCTCCATGGAGATGAGTACCTCTTGAGAAGCCGCCAGTTGTACAGCTGTAATGTTGATGTTGTGTTTTCTATAAGGATGTTGCTTTGAGGTGTAGGTAAGTAAAAGCGCTAAGTCTTTTAGCAGTTGCAGAAGAATCGGTTGACTTTGCTGAGTTCCAAGATTACAGTCGAAGAATAAAGAATGAAGAACGGACACGGAGTCCAAGTGATGATTATGATAGTGACGTCTCGGTTGACGGTACTAATGTCACTCTGTCTTGGCCATACCACCTCACATATTTATACAAGTTGCCCTGGGTGCTGACCGTGACATAGTCCATATACGTGACAAACAACATGAATCTAGACTTATATGCTGTATGTCATAAGATTTCCAAATAAGAGGAGATGCTGCTCTCTCCTGACCTTGTTATTGACAGTGTAAGTAAACAGTTTGCTTTAGCAGGATCCTGGTCTTTTGGTAATACTCATTTTCACTTCTTATTACAGACTGATTTCTTAACTTGCTTAATATCTAATTATATTTAATTACATAGTTTTATGATTATTGTTGCTTATTATATCTATGATTACACATATGTTGATTATATTCTGTTACAATTTCATTACACTTCGTATAGTCTCATTACACTTTGTATAGTCTCATTACACCTTATATAGTCTCATTACACAGCTACTCAAGAATTTTCCAACGTTTATGGAACCCTAAAGTTCCTTTCCATGCTAAAAAGAGCCTTCCACTGGTCCCTATCCTGCATCAGATGAATCCAGTCCATACCATCCCTTCATATCTCTCTAATATCCATTTTAATATTATCCAACCACCTTCGTCTGCGTCTTTATAGTAGACGCTTTCCTTCTAGCTTTCCCACCAATATCCTATATTCATTTCTCCCCTCTCCCATTCGTACTACATGCCCTGCCCACCTCATCCTCCTTCACTTAATCATTCTAATTATACTTGGAGAAGAGTACAAGTTATGAAGCTTCTCATTATACATTCTTTTTCAAATCTGCAATGAAGATATTAATACAATGTTAACATCTACCATTTCCTGACACATATATATAGCTACACGTGACATTTGGGAAGTTTATTGTCGTTCAGTTCTCGTTATACTGACATATTTTTGTTTTACTTTGTTTTGAAATTAGTGAAATTGATTGGGATCGAACTTGGTACTTTTGGAACGAAAGCCTGAAACATCAGTCTTCTAAACTATCATATGAAGAAAGCAATAGAGTCGACCCACAAATATTGTGAATGTACTAAGTTGTAGATCAGACAACGGACAGTAGGCAATCTATTACTGATGCAATGAGATGGATTGCGTATGTGTTACTATTGGAGCATATGTCAGCCTACTTGCAATGAAGGATATAGCATTTGAATAATGTTACGGCTTGAAACATGTCAGAAATATTTCCCTCTTAAAAACTACGTTGAATTTTGAAATGATGTAACTGACTTCTTCGCTCCTTTTTTTTTTCTGTGGCGCTACAGCCCCAATTTGGGCCTAGGCCTACCTCCATGAAACTCTCTGTATCACTTCGGTTTTTCTAGATCTTACACATTCGGTAGGACTCCTTGGGCGAGTGATCAGCTCGTCACAAGGCCTCTACCTGTAGACAAACACAGAAAAACGCACACAAACATCCATGCCCCGATTGGGATTCGAACCCACGATCCCGGCTTCCGAGCGAGCGAAGACAGTATATGCCTTAGACCGCTCGGCTACCGTGACCGGCTGACTTCTTCGCTCCTACTTCGCCCCTTTTACAACTGAAATGTGAGAAGCGTCTACCCAAACTCGGAAGTTTTCATAAGAAAGCGAAACGAGAGCTTTTAATTTGAATTTACTTTTCTAAATTCATATGCATGGATGAGCTGAGTCCACTTTTAGTAATGGACTTAATAAGGATAATTGCCCGGTTATATCATATAACCGTACCACTTATCCTCCAGCACAGCGCTATTACTAATTTTTCATCCATTATTAGAAATGAGATCAAATTCGAGTGGCTCATTTACGTAAATGTTTTTTCAATGTTGATTTACCAACTATCTCATCCACAGTGGAAGAGATTAGTGTATGAAGCGATTCCCAACGACCAGACAAGCCCTGCAGTGAAGAGAGTAAAGAAAAAGGCAGAGTTGTCCCTGTGCCTAACTAATTAAGCACTAGGCCATGAAGGCGTATGGGCAGTGGAGATGCAGCTCCACCATTCTTGACCTCAACAACGGATGGAGGTGAATTGTCAGTTGCACGCCCCGACCGTTTTACGTCCCGGAAATCGCTCTCCCTCTTACCCATTTGATAGGAGGCTGGGTGGACGCCAGTTTCGGTCTGGACTTTGAGAGGAGAAAATTGGGATGTAAATGGGATTGCTAACGTCAAGACTGCGAAGAGAATATGATATCGTGCAGTCTGACAGAAGATTTTAGACGTTTCGGAGGAGATGCTTGATTGCTCGTCTTAAACCCTCAATATATAAGCATTACGTTCCTCTGGCACGTCGACAAACATCTACTAAACTGGACTGCGTCATATCCGAGAAAGCGGTAATAATCAGCGGATGTAAATTATCAGAATTACAGGAAAGTATGAGAAATTTCGTCCTACACTTTATCTCTTTCTACTCTCTCGTAATGAAAATTATACAATAAACACCAATGAAAAGTCTCGATTCACAGCTACTGGCATGTAATTTGTTAAACCGAAAAAGCATAATGGAATGACTACAAAAGAATGATCCGAAGACCGTACGGTGGTGGAAAATACGCAGAAAAAAGGAAAATTATTTTTTTGGCCTCTCCACTTAGATGAAAGCATATTAATTAAATTGAAGTCGTTAGTTGTTCCAAGAATGTCTATTTGCATCTGGTGCTTTTAAAGTATGCTTGGGGTTACATTCGGTATTTTCCTGAGGATAAAAGGAATTCTAAATTAAACAGGGTTTGGGAAATACTGTGATATTTATTACAAATGCAGAAATTCAGACATTATTTGAGTAAAATATTCTCCATATAATTGTCTACAAATTTCATTTGTGTAAAACCCGTTAAAATATACAAACCAGTAGTTACGGATACGCGAAACCCACCCCTGTTCTTCTACTTACCTCCACAATCAAACGTTACTTACAGTGCATTTTAAAATCGCCATACGTAAGTCCAACAGAAAGTGATTTTTCATAGTCCCAAGGGGGCTTCAGTCCACGCAACGTGGCAGGTAATGCATCACAAAGGGTTTCTGTTTCATATTCATGATTCATAAGTTCAGATTTCCCCAGAGGTTGGATTTAGCTCTTTGAAGCTAAAAACTAATTTAAATAATACAAAAAGTTCCGGCTTCTACATAGTGTAACTGGTTCTCCTGTCTGGGGATTTCACATGATTTTCCTCAGTGTATCTGGACAAACACTGAAAGAGTAACATAAATTAAACCAAGATCGTTTCCGTAAAATTCTCCTTCTTTGACAACTATCCTAACCTTCTGTGTTATATGAACACATTGTTGTTAATAGCCAGATACCAAGATAGACATATGTCTCTCAGTGATATTACTCGAAAAACGTATAAAATTCTTATCATATTACATCGGTATCTTCTACGTATGGTGTAGATTTGTTTGAACAGTGACACGTCTGTATTATACGTTGAAGATTCCAGGTTCAAATCTTCTCTGGGTCACCTACTGTCCTCGCCGAGTTTATTCGCGGCTTTAGCCCGCAAGCAAACTATACCGACCGAGCGACCGCCTCTTCTCGTCGAAGTTAGTGCCAACTTTATTGGATAGAGGGTGTCACGTGGTCAGGGCAAAGGATCCCCACGGCCGTTAATGTCGGTTTCCTAGACCGGAGCCGCTATTTCCTTGAAATAATTCCTCAGTTATCCTCACGAGGCTGAGAGGACCCCGTTCTAGACCCACTATACCTCAGAAAATCTGTTAGAGCTGAGAATCGAATCTCCGACAACTAGACCACAGAGTCTGCATTCCTTCTGTCTTTCTTCCTGTCCCCAAGTAGCATCTTCTCAGAAGATACGGATTTCTGGGTTCATTCATGCGTACCATATATCTTACTTAAAATTCGCTTAGTGGGGCGTGGAGTCCAACTGGGTCCACTCGGCACGGCGGCCACTGATTGGCCTATTGTACCTGCCCCGGATGATTATGATGATGGAGAATTTGGTGGAATGAAGATTGGCAGGGGAAACCGAAGTACTAGGAGAAAACCCGCCCCAGCGCCACTTTGTCCACCACAAATCCCATTTGACCAGGTCTCCGCGGTGGGAAGTCAGCGACTAACCGCTTGAGCTATGGCTCGGCCACAAAAGGAGACCTCCCCGGCGGGACAGGTGGGGATACTAACCACTGTACTACCGAGGACCGCTATAGCTTGCCTATCTGATCATTATTTATTATAGGTCAGTTAAATTATTTATTATTTGTGTGCCGAGTCAACAGCCACAAGGCCAATTGCAGACACAGCACAGTGTATATATAGGTAATTACATTACGGACAAACACAACATAAAGTCAAAAACAAATTACAGGCAAGCACCGGAGGAAAAACACATTAAAATCAAACAAACAAACGAAAAAATAATGTCAATTGTATCCTGGTAACGCGACAATAAACAATGGGTTCCGGGTTTGGTAACTCGATTTATTGGATAATTTCACACGTCGTAACTACAATTCGTTATTACACTTTCAAGACGGCTGTATCTACGGCACACAAACAAATATAACACTCAAGGTTAACTCAACAACTACTGAACTGCCTTGAGCAACGTCTTCCTGACGAATCCTCCCGAACAAGTCACAGTCACAGTCAAAGAGTCGACGTGACATTGCGACTGACGGTTAGTCAGTCAGTAAGTCTTAGTGTCGAGCCCCAGTTTTACGGTCTTGTATTTGTGGGCGCCCTCTCTGACAAGAGGACGGGTATGTTTTTCGTATATACTGCTGAGCCCTGCCAGCGCAGTCTTTCTCGGTTCCGAGTCTTTGGGACTCGCGACTATACGTATTTTACAGTCTCAAATTTAAAACTTCCCTTTTCGTCGCCTCCTACTACTCGCAGGGTCACGGTGGAGATATTTGACCCCGCCTCTACAAGGGCCTGTTAAGTCAAAGTCACGTTGCGTCTGACAGTCGGTCAGTCAGTCAGTCAGTCAGTCAGCCTTTTTGAGGAGCCCAATCTGGGGCTTGTGACCAGACACTTATTACTTTTTACAGTTTCGGTCTTATTATGGGGTTCCCTCCCTGAGAAGAGGACGGGTCTGTCTTTTGTCAGAGTCAATGTCTGCAGTAGTAAGTCATTTTCATAACGTAAAGGAAATTTCCGTACAGTCTTCACTGTTTCTTATATAGACTAGACACGGACCACATAGAAAACGCGGCTTCTACTGCCGACGAAACTTGTTTACTACTCTTTGCCTAGCAATGGAAAGCCCTTTTCCTATTGTTGGTCAAGAATTTTTCTTCGCGGGAACGTTTTTACCTAGCTGTTACCTAACAATGGATATACATGTTACAATAATAATAATAATAATAATAATAATAATAATAATCTTAACCAAAATAGGGTTATAATCAAAATTCCACCGACAGGAAATAAATTCATTTTTGAGTGAAGTGGTTAAATGTGTTTTACCTCTAAATATTATTGAAGGAGAGCTCAAGTGAGGTCATTATCATAGACTGAGTGTTCAAAGAAATATCTCGAGACCACACAACTATTGATTATTTCCTTAAGCTTCACTTTTCATTTTTCTTTTTTGTTAGTCTCAGATATTTTCCCTCTCTTAGCTTCATTATAATAATAATTACCCAACGGCGAAGCGAGGAAACGTGTGCATTATCCACTTAAAATAATCCTTCCTTAGTAAGGAGAAGACCCGGATAATGATGGTAATGAAAAACGGAACAAGGCTGCTTCTAACTTCCTTCCTTAAGGAAGGATAGTCTTATGAAATCTTACTGTATTTCGGAGTCTGTGCCTTCCGTAATACTTTTTTCTAAATATTTTCCGAGACTGATGTTACGATTATAAAAATTTAAGAATTTAGAATTTGACGGGCTATGGGCTGGACTGCCCGAGTTCTTTTCCAGGCACAGCAAGTTTAGTCACTCCTCCACAGCTTCCATACCGAAACAGCAGCCCACCCAGACTCCTATCAAATGGGTACTGGGGGCGATTTCATCGGGAGTAAAGAGGCAGAGGCATAGAAACACCGCTCTTCCAATGTTGCGCGCGTGTGTTACTTAGCAACGGCCGTTTCTCTGGCTGCAAAGTTCTTGCATGAAGCAAATACGCCACAATGTAAATGAACTTATTTGACTGTCTATGAGTCATTCTGGTTAAAGCCCTTTGTTACATGCTGGTCGCTCATAAACCGTTTGAAAATGTGAGAGAATTTAAATATTTGGGAACTACAGTAACAAATCGTAATTGCTTTGACGATGTAATTAAGAGAAGATTAAATTCGTGGAATGTTTGTTACAGTTTAGTTCAGATTCTCGTAACCTTCTCTGTGTTATCTGAAAGCGTAAAGATTGTTTTGTGTGGGTCTCAAACTCCATTTGTCGCATTAAAGGAAAAACATAGACTAAGGGTGTTCCCGAATGGGGTGCTAAGTGGAACGTGTGAAGTTACAGGAGACTATAGAAGGTTGCATAGGCTTATGGGGGTTTAATAATTTTTCTTCTTAAGCAAGTAATGCTATAGTGATTCACAGAGATGAGATTTTAATGCGTGTAACACGAATGAGAGATATGAGAAATGCATAAAAATTTTGTTTGGGAAACCTGATAGTATAATTTCACTTGGAAAACCTAGGCTTATATTGGAGAACAATATCAGGAATATAAAAAAAAACGGTGGGGGATTGTGGGATTGGTACTTCTGTCTCGGCGACCAGTGTTATATTCTTGTGAACAAAATCGTGATCCTTCTTTTTCCGTAAGGATGTAGTAATTTATTCGATAGCTCAGCGACTATAAGCTTCTGAAGGATGACTTTACTCCATGGAGATATTTATTGTGATTAGATATACTTGAAATGAATTACAAGAAAATGTATCTTATCCGTGCTGTTTATTTGGTTCGCAGCTTTGGAACCTTTCTCGCAACAAACAAACACGAGGGCCAGAGAAGTATGAACAATTGCAGAGAACTAATTTATAAATACGTGTGCTCCTGGAATAAATCTTTTCCAATCCTTGTTTTGTCTCTAAATTGACGCGATTCAGTCATGCAGCAAAGAAGTGGGAATGAGAAAACAATAGCGAAATTCAAAAGCTGTAAAGAGAGGCTTGGATATTTACGAAGAGACAGTTGCGTGAAGGTTTGAAGCAGAACAAGTAAAAGCCAGAAATAGAGTAAGGATTCACAAAAATCTTATTAATTTATAAACTGGCTTTTGGGAGATGGAGGCGAATAATATGTCTCCAGTCTTTTTATTCTGTTTCTTTTAATTTGATTGGAATTTGATCATTTTCTTCGCCTTCCTGAGATGATTTTAATCTATCAGAAACGAGTCCTTGAATTAATACGATGTCCCCCGCCTTCTGTATTAGAGATTCGTCTTTCATTAACACTGAAGTTTAATCTAGAGGAGGAAGGAAATTTCCTGAATGATTTAAACAGACGATTCCTATGGAAGAGACTGGAACTATGAGAATGTTTGAAAGTTTGTTACTTTCTTGCTGCTCATCTGTTTATTCTAGCGATATAAGTCTTTAAGTTGAGGCCATTGCATTGCAGAGATTTGAGTTTTGTGATGAAGATAAACCGTTTTACTATTAATTATTGTAATACTTGGTACGAAATATATTAAATTAATTTGTAATAGGAAAATCTTATTCGTCTGTCTGTCAGCAATTTTTATATTCGAAACTATTAAAACGAATTTTAATAAATATTGGCATTCAGATTAATATTGTAATTGAGTCGTTGTTTACATACCCTACAGAACGGACAATACTTTGTAAGATGAGGTACACACTAAATAATTAACATTAATATTACTACATCTACATCACGAGCCTCCAGTAACGGTTTCTTATATACACATAAAATATAGAATACTCCAATTTGTCCGTGGGAAACGCAACAAAACTTTAAAAACCAACGACTGACTCGTTAATGTAAAACATCAATCGAAGAATTTTATTCTTGTTTTATATAATATAATTTATTGTATTTTTACGTAAAGTATTTTATATAACTAATAATATTGTATGCAATTTTACTAGTACTGCGGTTCAGAGGTGTTTATATGTTAGCCATGTGTTTGCCTGATGATGGCCATTAATAACCGAAACATGTAGCAGAGCCAAACTAGGCACTGGCCTCGATATAGTTGTGTTGTGACGGTTTTAATAAAGAAGTTGTATTGTAATTGACTGTCGAATTGAATAGTATTTCTATATAATTCCTACAATAATTGAAGTTAAAATTGAAATTTATGATTCCAACTCTGCTCAGTTTATAATAAAATTCTATACATGACACTTCTGAAATATATTTAATATCATGTATTCATTTGCATTTTGCTTAACGACGATGCAGGAAATCTGATTATGTAACGTCAGTAGATTTTAGGGTAGTGAACAGCCAGTTGGAAAACATGCGGAAGAAAGCAACCGTGGCCTACTTAAGGTACTATCCCAACATTTGCTTGGAAACACTTAAGGAAAACGGCTAAAATTCTCAGTCAATATAGTCAGCACCTCGTCCGAGGTTCGAAATATCCGCCTTTCGAATACAAGTCAGAAATGTTACCGCTTAAGGCAGCGTTGTTTCGAAAGAAAAAGTGAAATTTTTATTTTAAAACTTCTTCGTTGTGGTAACTGGTTTATTTAAAAAAAAAAACAGGTAACTTCAGTGGCTTTCAATGCAAATGAAATATTCAAAATCACAATTAACAGATGTGGGATACACGTGCACTCAAGTCATCTTTCCGTCTATACTTTAGTCCTCCTGTTTCCTTTTCTTTTCCTCTAAAAATCTGTGTATTATATTCTTAGAAATCGACTATTCTTCATCTGTTGCACGGGATTTTTCTCTTCCCTTCATACCTTATAATTTCAATAATTTAAAATATATTATACCCTTCTCTTATGTTCTCATTGTGAAGTCGGCCATATTATGTTTGTATAAATTCTGCTATTCCTGGTAGGTATATGCAACATTATTACCATCTCTCTTTTGTGCCACGACTCTCTAAGCATAATAACCCCCTAAAAAGAAGAGTTTGAAGCAAATAGCTATGATACAATTAACTTCAAGATGACGCCACAATGTTATTAGGTGGAGTACAAACGCTGGGCGTACTAACCTCAAAATCCTTGTACAAAATATAACGTGTTGTGGAACTGTAGTCACCAGCTGCTTTCGCGGATCGAATGTAATCTCTTAACTTCGTTGTAGCAACTGTCATATTGGACACCATTATGGACACGGGATATGTCAGCCTGATAACTGAAGTAGGTTAACTGGTAAAGTTTCAAGTACAGACCAGAGGCACCATGGTTGTTAGGTCCCTCTCCAGTGACAAAATCACAATTTCGTGAACATGAGGTACACCATATCACATAGATGTCTCTACTTTCCCTTTTTCCCAGTGAGTAGGGTCCAGGATGGTAAAGGAAACACAACCCATAACAATAATAACTACAATAACATAAGATCAGACCAAAATTGCTTGAATGTTTTTCATTGTCTGAGAAAAGTTTCGTGCATAATGCTATCTGGAGTTGGCTCAAATCCCGTCTTCAACTTATATGCTGTTAGCGCTTTAATACCTTAAGTTCATTAAAATAATATTTAAGAATTCAGTTTTATCGTCACCGGAAACAAATTACGTCTCCATTACAAAGAAAGACCTGTTAATCCTGTTCGCGAAGAACATTCAATCATTATTATTTTCGGGAACCGTACAAAGACTCGCAAATAAACTCTGTGTGCAATCATCAGAGTGTCTTAATGTTATAGCAGATGGTAGATATGGTAACCACTGTGATTAAAGTGTGAAGTACCTCCATGTTGCAGAGTCTTTCTTAAGAAAGTAATAATCACACAATTAGTCAAAAAAATTCAATAATTTTTCTTCAAACCAGACCGTTTATACCCATGTTAACAATGATCTGCTGTTGGAACATATCTTGAGCTGTCTGAATCCATTCCACGTTCTCACGTCTCATTTCTTTAAGATATTTAATTTTCCTATCCACATTGCCTCAAGTTTCTGTTACGTTTCTGACAGCAGTATTGTAAACGCATTTCTCATATATGTAGATCCAATAACATTGTACTGAAGCATCTTGTTGCATGAATGTAAATTATATTACAGTCTCAATGCAACTTTGATTTCTGTCTTCGGTATATGTCCTTTCTTACTACTACAAAATATTTCGGTATAAACTGTACACATATGGACAGCTCAAGAACATAACCAGAAATAGAGCGATAATATCTACACGTCACACAATACACACGATACACACGATACACACGATACCAAATAACAAGCGAGCAGTATATTATAACATACGAAGTACTCGAGTAAAGACAAAGAAACTCAGCGCAACGGATTCCACTTTTTAAGAAAAAAAGAAGTTACTTGTTAAAGATAAAGATTAGTTTTAAATTAACAACCCGTTAACATGTGATATACAGTTTGATGTGCAGTAAAAAAAAATAACAAGTAAACATATGCCTGATGATGGCCTTATACAACCAAATCGTGTCCTAGTATTAAGGACTTATACTAAAGATAAGTTTTCTTGAGACGGTAATATGTATGTATTATTATGTAAGGCCAATTTCATCCTTACTGTCGCAATAATTTTGGAGAGCACAGTCCAAGAGACAGACCAAAATCCTTAACATTAATAAGGCACAGAAAGCCAGTCGCGTCTCGGATATTTAGAAAAAATTACGGAAATTTCTTCATCTCATAAAGTGTCTAAGGAAAATCACATTTTTTTGCTGATGTTCTTTTTTTAATACTTGTTAATGCGAGCCTGTGGTTTTATGGTACAGCGTCCAGTTCAGATTTTAAATCTCAGGCTGCTAGCCGTTGTAACGTATGTAGCCTACCCTCTTGTCTCGATTATGGTCTGAACGCGAAAAAATAAAATACAAGAACAAGGGAAAAAAGCCTCGTGCTATGTGTTTACATACAAACACATGCCTTCACATTTCTGCTTTGTACTACAAAATGGTGGCATCAAACAAGGTAGAAATCATTAATGGAGTACAAAGGAGTTTCGTTTGTATATAAACTTGAGTTCATTGTTCTAAAACGCTACATAATATTGGTCCATACGCTCCAGTGCTCATTGTACTCTTGCCCGCAAAAAGTCAGAATAATATTTTATTTTAAATCTGTAGACATCCTAAAAAGACAAATCCCATTTAAATATAAATATGAGGATGAGGTGGGCAGGGCATGTAGCACGAATGGGGGAGAGGAGGAATGCGTATAGGATATTTATGGGAAAGCCAGAAGGAAAGAGACCACTGGGAAGACTAAGGCGTAGGTGGGTGGACAATATTAAAATGGATATTAGAGAGATAGGATGAGATGGTATGGATCGGATTGATCTGGCTCAGGATAGGGACCAGTGGAGGGCTCTTGTGAACACGGTAATGAACCTTCGGGTTCCATAAAATGCTGGGAAATTCTTGAGTAGCTGCACAATTGACGACTCGTCCAGAAGGGCTCAGCTCCATGAGTAAGTAAGTAAGATATATATTTTGTGACATGTTGCGCCAAGCCGAGCCCCCCCCCCACACACCANATTCATCAATGCCTCTATGTCCATTTATTGTGAAAGAAAAATGTATATACAATCTTTAATACTGTACGTATTTCTGTGTTAGGACAAAACGAAATAATTATTAAGTGTGAATAATAAAGGTACAGTTGTCCCTGTACTTAATTAATTAAGCACAACGCCATGATGGCGCATGGGAGAGTGGAGATACAGCTCCATATTTCTTAACCTCGGCAGTCGATGGAGGTAAGTGGTCAGCTTCACGCCTCTGTCGCTTTACCCCCAAGAAAATATCCTATGGTACTCATTGGATAAGCGGTTTGATGGACATCAGAACCCGTCTGGAGGCTGTGGAGGTGATGAAAATCCTTGCCTCTACCAGGAATCGAACATAGGTCATCTAGCCCATAACCCAGTCGCTATACCGACTTGATTGTTCCAGATGGACCTGTAATTATACAAATTGGGAGGTTAATTGAACAGTGAATGTTAAACTGATTAAGATGTGCCGCCGTGAAGCCTGTCTAAGCTGAAGATATCAGCCAGATTAGTTAACTCCTCTCTATTTTATTTTTCTTCTATTCCTGTTGCTCCCACTGTAGCATAGGACATTCGTGGAACTCTTCATTTCACTTCAGTTTCTTAATCTTAGACAGTCGGTAGGACACTTTGACGGGAGATCAGCCCGTCGCAAGACCGCTACCTAATACAATTACAGAATAAACACAAGCAAACACATGCCTTGAGTGGGATGAACCCACGATTCCAGTCTAGTGAGTCTGGAACGGGGTCCACTCAACCTCGTGAGGATAGTTGAGGAACTGTTTAAAGGAATATAGCGGCCCCGGTCTAGAAAGCCGAGATTAAATGCAGTGGGATTCCGTTGCGCTGACTACGCGACACCCTCCATGCGCAAAAGTTGGCACTAACTTCGCCGAAAAGCAGCGGTCGCTCGGTCGGTATAGTTCGCTTGCGGACTACAGGTCACGGAGTTCTTTTTTTTTTGTTTACACGGATAAGTTATATGTCATGAGTACATGCATGTACATATGGGAAATTATGTGTTACGTGTCTGGGCATTATGTGTATTGCTGTGTGCAAATTTATCTTAATTTTTAAGCCTTAATTTCAATCCATGCTGTACATTTTGCGCGTAATGAATAATTAAATAACTCCCAAACATTGATAACGTCTCCCTATAAATGTCAATGATAAACTTTCATTGTTTTATTCTTGGAAAAGGTCGGTGTTTTAATTTAATAAGAAAATTAAATTTCCCCTCAATTTCCATAACAAAAGAAGGACATTTCACGTTAGATGAAATAAATACTAATTTAATTTAGTGTGATTTGGCAACAGCAGCAGAGCTTGACAGACAACCCCACGGAAATGCGTCGAGACGTCAGTATTTCTCTGGGAGTGTGCTTCTATTTATAATCAAATTTCTTTATACATTAACGGAAACTCGAAGCAGTCAAGTGACTACATAAGTCAGCGAGGTGTTTGAGAACAGGATGGTAAGGGCGGAATCTGGATCTAAGCTGGAGGGAGAACCTCAGGCATACTGAATAATCTTCATTGACTATTTTAAGGAAATGAAATGGAGGCAGATGAGAAGAGCATGAAAGATGAGAAATATATAGATAATTTTAGTCGGAAATCCTGAAGGGAAGGGACTACTTAAGTTACCCAGGTATTGATACAGAGATAATATTAAAATTAACCTGAAAGAGATCGGGATTAGGATGTTTATTATTATTTATGATTATATGTGCATTATTTTGAACATTATAAGAGAATTTTTAATTCCATTAAATGCTGAGAATATCTTGACCAGCTGAGCGACAGTAGTGTCTAAAGAAGGACTCCCCTCCCCTGAACTTCGCTATTCCAAGCGGTACGTAGCTGAGACGGTAATAAGTTAAAATAATAGGTAAGTGTACCTTAGACTACAAAACTTATAATATTTTATTTCTGTTTTGAGATTACAAGAGAGGGAGGCAGAAAGTATATTAGAAGAGTAGTTGAGAGAGAAAAGTCCTGGAAAAAGCGAGAGACACATTATTGTTGGGGGAGGGGGAAGGGGGGGTGAAAGAGCAGCGTCCTGTTAGAAGCTTCCCAGGCTTCACCCTCTCGTCCTTCTGATAAGAGGAGAGTGCAGGTGGAGACGTTAGCAGTGGCCTGAGACAGGGGCTGCGGTATTTTGATTTCTGGTTTAGAGTCGACGTAAATTTTTTAAAAGTAATGGTAGTGGCTTTGACAGCAATTGAACTTAATTTTGATGAATTTAAGCGAGGAGGACTGCATGAGAAGAACCCAGTAGCAATTTTGAGCAAGTTTTGGAACCAACTCAGCCTTTGCTTAAAGATAAGAAAAGCCAAGAGAACGCCTGTCGAGGTGTCAGGTCACAGGACCTTCCGGATACACACTGACACTGCTACACACCATCAACCTGACATGTAGAACAATGTGGGAGATTCCCTAAAGTTTCTACAACGAATGGGCTGTTACTTTATTGATAACAGCACTCGAAATTCACGTGTAACAATATACTGGCAAGTGAGTTACATGCTGTCACATATTAGTGGTTTGCGTGACTTATGAAACGGGTTTTTGATTTGATGATCGAATTTATTGGACCTTCATAAAACTTCTTTCATCATTTCACAAATCGCTATCTTCGACTGTACACTCTCGGTTCTGACTACACTACACTCAAAATCAAAGTCACACTGCGGCTGACGGTCAGTCAGTCAGTAAGTCTTGGTGTCGAGCCCCATCTGCGGCTCATGACCAGATATTTATTACTGTTTGATAGTTACGGTCTTGTTCTTTTGGGGCTCCCTCCCTGATGAGAGGACGGGTCTGTCTTTTGTATATGCTGCTGGTCCATGCCAGCTCAGTCGTTCCTGGGTCCGAGTTCCTTGGGACGCGCGACCATACTTTACTGTCTCATATTTGAGACTTCCCTTTTCGACGCCTCCTA
The DNA here is from genome assembly GCF_002891405.2 of Cryptotermes secundus. NCBI lineage: Eukaryota > Metazoa > Arthropoda > Insecta > Blattodea > Kalotermitidae > Cryptotermes > Cryptotermes secundus. The sequence goes on from NW_019735462.1 coordinate 2,049,112, forward strand.
CAACTCGCAGGGCTATGGTCGAGATATTCGACCCTGCCTCCGCACGGGTAAACACAATATACTAAAGTCAAAGTCACACTGCGACTCACGTCCAGTCAGTCAGTCAGTAAGTCTTGGTGTCGAGCCTCATCTGGGGCTCATGAGCAGATATTAACTATTACCGTTTGACAGTTACCGTCTTATTTTTGTGGGGCGCCCTCCCTGACGAGAGGACGGATCTGTCTCTTGTATATGCTTCTGGCGCTCGCCAGTGCAGTCCTTCTCGGATCCGAGTCCTTGGGTCTCGCGGCCATATTTTACTGTCTCAGATTTGAGACTTTCCTTTTCGTCGCCTCCTACAACTCACAGGGTCACTGTGGAGGTATTCGACCACAATACACTGAAAAAAAGTCAAAGTCACATTGCGACTGACGGTCAGTCGGTCAGTAAGTCTTGGTGTCGAGCTCATGACCAGATATTAATTATTACCATTTTACAGTTACGGTTTTGTTTCTGTGGGGCGCCCTCTCTGACGAGAGAACGGGTCGGTCTTTTGTATATGCTGCTGGTCCTTGCCAGCGCAGTCTTTCCAGGGTCCGAGTCCCTTGGGACTCGCGACCATATTTTGCTGTCTCAGATATGAGACTTGACAGTACACTAAAGTCAAAGTCATACTGCTACTGACGGTCAGTCAGTCAGTAAGTCTTTGTGTCGAGCCCCATCTGGGGCTCATTATCAGATATTAATTATTACCGTTTGACAATTACGGTCTTATTTTTGTGGGGCGCCCTTTCTGACAAGAGGACGGGTCTGTCTTTTGCAACAATACACTAATACACTCCTCTCTGTTACATATCCTCGGGTCTGACCTCGCAGAAAACACGTCCAGTGCCTAACAACGGATATCCTCAATTGTTGGGTATTGTTGTACTCATTACCTAACGGCGGGTTCTTTGCCAAAAATATATCTTCATGGAACATTTTTTACTGAGACGTTGCCTAGCAATGAGTCTATGCGTCACAATATCAAGATTATTCGTACAGTATTTTCATAATAACATGAGAAATTAAAAATTTTAATGGGATAATTATTATTCCTGTTATGCGAACATTGCGGTGGGCCGCACTGAGCCTCTTCGCGGACCACTGTTTTGCTAACACGTACTGTACAGTGGAGTACAACACGGAACACCCAACGTGTCTCCAACCGATAAGAGTCGGGGGAATTCTCCCGGATGTTTGAGACAGAGCAAGTGATGGAATAAGACGGAACAGAGAAGAAACACGAAAAAAAATGTAAAAACAGTACAAAGTAACGGTCGAGTTCTTGAGACTTGAAGCGGAAAGCCGACGTGTGCGTCATCAAATTGTTAAGCGTACACAACGTGAAAAAGTTTTCCTATCAGCGTTCTGTATAACTTTCTTATGCGACTTATCCAAGCCATATATCCTTGTAACAGAGGCCGATTCATTATAGTGTCACGTGTTAATGACTAGACTCGATGTCTGGATAGGTAATTGGATTTATTGAACTCCTATAAAACGTAACTAATTATAGCGCTCTCACTAATCCACGCAATCCACTTCTCACTACAGCACAAACTGAAACTTCTCAGTCTGCTGTGTTTTCACTAATTGTTGCCTAGTGAAGGCCCCCAACAATGCAAATTCCTCAGCTGCCGTGTTCAACAGTTCTTGTCTCGCTCCTAACCAATGACTCCAACCGTAGTGAGAGTCAGAGTCACAGTCAGAGTTATTTCACGACTGGCGGTTTACAGCCAATCAGTTCGTGTTGGCGCCAAGACCCATGAGACTCACGGACACCAATTTTCTTTCCAACTGAACTCCTGCGCTCATAGTCCTTATGTAACATCCCCTCTGACGAGAGGACACGTCTGTCGTTTACAATTGCTGCTAGTCCTCGTTAGCGCAGTCATTCTCGGGTCCGGGTCCCGCGAGACTCATGACCACATTTTACTGTCTCAGATTCGAGACTCCCCCAGCCTGGAGAGCCAGATCCCTCATGTCTATATCCCCCAGGTACTGGGTTTACTTTTCGTCGTCTCCTACGACTCGCAAGGCCGTGGTGGAAGTATTCAAACCCGCCTCAGATGGCTCTCGCTATATAACGTCGGCACGGACAGCAGAGAGAACAGAGCTTCTGACAGTTTCTCAACAGTTTTGTGCGTATCCGTTGCCAATGAGGCTTGTTCATCGACTGTCGCTTAACAACGGCCATGTTTTCCGGTTTTCAGCGGCCATGTCACAGTAACACGTATGACGTCTGATTGACATACAGGACGTTTCGGGTTATGGCTTTACTGCTATATTCAGGTGATTTGTTGGTTATTACATTATATTCTCAACATTAGTTATGGTGATTTTCTGGTTGTATATGATTAATACACTTCCATCTTATTATCAGGTGCCGATCACAGTGGCCGCGCGGTCTGAAGCATGAACCGTCTTCGCCCGCTCGGACAGTGGGATCGTGGGTTCGAATCCCACTTAAGACATGGATGTCTGTGTGCTTTTATTCTGTGTTGGTGTTGTCCTGTGTAAGGTAGCAGCCGTGCATCGGGCTGATTCCCCGTCGAAGGAACCCTACTGACTGTGTAAAAGATTTAAAAACTGAAAAAGCGATCAGGGTCCAACAAAGTGCAGTAGAGCCACAGATGAATGAATGGATGGATCGATGAGTGTTACTATCAGGTTAGCTTACAGCAGTCACCACTAACATTAAGTGTAAAGATATAATGCCAAACTATCAGTAATGTGTCAACTACTGATTTTAAATTTTCATGATAGTTAATTATTGATTTAATTCTGGTCTTGGGTTGTTACACGCTGCTATTGTGGACGATATTACCGAAGCTTCAGAGATATATGCTGTCTCAATTTTCGCATTCGAAGCGGTGGCAACAAAATTAACATAATAATAACCAATCATCAGAAGACGGCAACTGACAAGGGAACGGTCTGATCCGACATGTCGAAACCTGCCCTGATATTTTTTTTTCACTGCAAGAGCACACACAACAAAATCCACTATCAAAATTTTAGCTGCTAATACGCACTGCAAGTATTTTTTAAAAAATGCCGAAATTACTCATTTTTTCTGTACGCGGAACCGCTTGTACCAGAGGTTTGTACAAACCCAGCCTAGGCTGTGAGTCAGCCGTGTTGCGTGTTGCATACTGCTCTGCTCTGCTAGGGGTGGACATTTCTAGAAGGGTCTGACAGGCTACAATATTTTCCATGTTCAGCATTTTTTAAAAAATACTTGCAGTGCGTATTAGCAGCTAAAATTTTGACAGTGGATTTTGTTGTGTGTGCTCTTGCAGTGAAGAAGAAATCAGGGCAGGTTGCGACATGTTGGATCGGATAGTTCCCTTGTGAGTAACCAGCAGAAACGAATACTCAGTTTCATCCCGGTATCCGTTCGGTAGGAGGCTGAATGGAGCCCATATTTGGTTTGGTCGCAGTGGCAGAGAGGGAACTCCATAGCCCTGCCGAGAGTAGCATAGCGGTAATTCAGCCCATAGTCAGGTTGGAATAGTGCGCTTCTCCAAGTATAATGACAATAATGGCCGATCACGGTAGCCGAGCCAGGATCGTGGGTTCGAACCCCACTGAGGCCATGGATGTTTAGTGTGTGTGTGTGTGTGTGTGTACAGGTAGAGGTCTTGCGACGAGCTGATCACCCATCCAAAGAGTCCTACCGAATGTCTAAGTTCTAGGAAACCGAAGTGAAAAGAAGAGTTTCATGGAGGTAGGCCAAGGCCCAAATAAGGGCCGCAACGCTAAAGAAGAAAAAATGAGAATAATGAAGTCAATGAGGATTAGATGGACAGGGTATATAGCACGAATTGGAAATGATAAGAATATATAGAGTGTTTTGGTAGGAAAGCCAGAAGGAAAGAGACCACCAGGAAGAAGTAGACGTAGATGGGATAATTATATTAGAGTGTTTTTTAAAGAAATATGATAAGAGTTTTATGGACTGGATTAATGTGGCTCAGGATAGGGACCGGTTGCAGGTTCTCGTGAATGAACCTTCTGGTTCCATAATATGTTGAGAAATACTTAAGTGGCTGAGCGACTAGCGGCTTCTCAAGAAGGGCTCAGCTCCATGGAGTTATTCAGTTACGATGTGGAGGTACCAGCTGAACGAGCAATGGTACCTGTTATTGGATTTGGTGCTTCGGACCCGTGGAAGTCATAAAACGTTAGAGATAGGAATGCCTGCAAGAACAAGGCTCGTCCATCAGTCAAGTTGTTTTGTTGTTCTGTCTGTTTTAACAACGTGGACAGGACAAAGTGTTTAATGGTTGATGCGCTTTCCAGAAGTGTGCTGTAAATTAATGGCGCCCGAGCAATTTGCTCCCTCCTTATAAAGTATCCACTGTGTGTTTCAAATTGGAGTGGTCGTGCGATTGTCCCGAGGGATGCGCTGGATATAAAACAACGTACGAATCCTGCGCAGTGCAACAACGCAGACTTATTGTAGCGACTCCGTGCGGTTTTTATGAAACAGGGCTAACTTTATTTTGATAGGAGAAAAAGTGGTATGACATGTTTGTAATTCTAGTATATAGTTGTACATACAGTATATGTAAATTTCCCCATGTGCTTTACTAATTAAGCACTCTGCCATGAACGTGTATGGGGAAATGGATGTATGACCTCGGCACTAGTCCGAGGACAATTTGTGAGTTAAGGTGTGAATGTGTTCTGTTATTTTATTGTTTAAGAAGTCTGTTAAATTTGCATAAGAATATGACGCCTTGTACTTCTGTAGACAGACTCCGACGTTTCGGGGGAAACGCCTCGCATATCTGCAGATATCAGAAGAAATTGTTGCCTTAGGTTTTCAGGACAGAAAATTCTGCCGTTAAGATGGAGACAGTAGGTTTCCCCTGAACATTTGTTAGCTGTCTACCAAACTACACGGCAGCATATCACTGAGCATCGTAATTATAATATTGACATCATCACAAAACGTTAAGAGGCGAGTAAAGATAAAATATATAATATCGTATAAAAATAAGAAATATAATTAATTTCAGGGGTTCTATCCAAAGGGTACCAGGTGCTTTTCCCCCCCGCAAGTAAAACGACCGGGCCATGAAGCTGACCACTCACCTCCATTTGCTGCCGAGCTCAAGAATGGTACTTACTTACTTGCTTGCTTATGGAGCTGAGCCCTTCTTGAGAAGAAGCCAAATCTGTAGCTATTCAAGAATTTCCCAGCATTTTATGGAACCCGAAGGTTCATTACCTTGTTGACAAGAGCCTTCCACTGACCCCTATCCTGAGTCAGATCAATCCAATCCATACCATCCAATCCTATCTCTCTAAGATCCATTTTAATATTATCCACCCACCTGCGCCTTGGTCTTCCCAGTGGTCTGTTTCCTTCCGGCTTTCCCACGAATATCCTATATGCATTCCTCCTCTCCCCCATTCGTGCTGTATGCTATGCCCAGCTTATGCTCCTTGACTTGGATCATTCTAATTATACAACTTGGCGAAGTGTACAAGTTATGAAGCTCCTCATTATACAGTTTTCTCCAACCTTGTGTCGCTTCATCTCTCTTCGGTCGCTCAAGAATGGTGGAGTTACTAAATTAAACACAGAGACAAGTTTACCTTTTTACATTTATCCTTGTGTTTTAGCGAGTTGTGTTGTAAATCTCACGGTCTCTCATCGGTTCGTTCTGCGGTAACAGTAACAAAGAGCCTCCTATTTTTACGTGTAATAGAAGATATACTAGTATAACTGGATAATGAGGAGCTTCATAACTTGTAATCTTCTCAAAGTGTAATTAGAATTATGAAGTCAAGGAGGATGAGGTGAGCACGGAATGTAGCAAGAATGGGGGAGAAGAGTAATTTCAGAAGGAAAACGACCACTGGGATGACCAAGTTGTAGGTGGTTGTACTTGTTAAAATGGATCTTAGAGTGATAGGATGGGATGGTATGGATTGGATTTATCTGGCTCAGGATAGGGACCAGTGGAGGGCTCTTTGGAACACGGTAATGAACTTTCGGGTTCCATAAAATGCTGGTAAATTCTTGAGGAGCTGCACCAATGGTAGCTTCTGAAGAAGGGCTCGGCTCCATGAGTGAATGGGAGATATATGTCAGGATAGTGTCAGATGTCAAACCTGTACCTAAATAGAAGTTTGAACTGTAGTTCATGCTACTCTGGCATGAAGACATTAAGATCTTCAAAAGATGAGGTAAACACACAAGAGTCTTCTGCTGAGAGACATACTATCTAATTGGAGAACAAGCCCTCTGATCTTAGCACCACGATGTAATATGTCTTACACGCGAGCAAACTCTGGCCTTTTTGATCACAGAGAACTTGCTTCCTTTGAAACTCCACATGACTGAAAATGTGTCCAGCTACGGGCCAAGGAAGGGAATGAAAGAGCAGTACCTGTATCTTAACTTACGTGTGTCACGTGCTCATCAAGGGACGTGATGAACTATCATGCACTTCTTCATGAGTTACGTAGCGTTACAGCCCGTTCTGGCTCCCTATATATAGAATATTTCGATGATTAATTTAGGTTCCATGTTTCATATATACGGACATTCAAATATAATTATAACTCTCCGAGTATGTAGGTAAGTCACTAAGTAAGTTACAAATGGATATAGAGCTTAAACAAATAAGAGTACTGATTTGAAAAATGCTTTTATTTCCCAACATAATCTCCCTGTACATTGAGGCACTTGTCCCATCGTTTCACAAGCCCCTGAAAACCAGCAGCATAAAATTCTTTGGGCTGCTGTCGGAACCAGGCGATGACTTCCCTTTCTACAGATTCAACGTCGGAAAATGTTCAGCCGAAAGATGATGGTTAAGAGGGCCGAACAAATGGAAGTCGCTAGGAGCAAGACTCATCACCTCTGACAATTCGGGCTAGCATATCGTGTCCTGCATCGTGGTAGCGATTGAGATGCTGTAATGCCAGACCCATTCTTTGCATTTTGTGTTGTGGGGTCAGCATGCGCGGCACCCATTGTGCACAGACTTTGTGAAAACCTAACCTGTCATGCATTATGAGGTAGGCCATGCCGTGTGAACACGTCTGTTTCCGACAGCAGCCCAAAGAATTTTATGCTGCTGGTTTTCAGGGGCTTGTGAAATGATGGGAGAAGTACCTCAATGTACAGAGAGATTATGTTGAGAAATAAAAGCATTTTTCAAATCAGTACTCTTATTTGTTTAAGTTCTATGTCCATTTGTAATTTACTTATTGACTTACCTACGTATATTAAAAATGCGTCTTTCAGGTTATTCTGTGGTCTTCCTCAAATCCTGTCGACTTTGGATTATGTTTTTCGCACAGTTATAATACATTATCTGTAGATTCTGCCAAAAATGCATATGTTCAATAATTACTTGCTTGTGAATGAGTTATATCCGTAACTCATGTACTCATATTTTGTGAACGTAGATATCATTTATACCCGTGTATTGATGGTTTTACTTTGGTAGAGTTAGGACGTCTTTCAGTCTATGTATACTTTCGATATTGTCTGGTAGGTTCACTGCTAGTGAATTTGTGTCGTTTTCTGATTTGGTATTTGGTATTTCACTTTTTTATTTCACAAGAGCACTGTGTTCATTTGTAAATCTGCATGGATCCTGTGGCTGTTTATGTACCAAGGTGCGTTCAGAATGGATCGGAGAGGCTTGGATCGAAAGCGCTGGAGGATTTTGATGTCGGATTATATTTGAAAAGGGCTTTTCGGATGCCATAATCCCTGTCTCTTCTGTGTGGTCTAGACAGTTTGTCTGGCTGTCTTTTATTCTACATGTACCGAACTGGTTTGTCTAGAGGTAACGCCCTCTATTTGCATTCGTGAGGTTCTTGGTTCGGATCTAGACTAGGACACCAGCTGTCCTGACTGTTATTGCTCGACGGCTTCCTCTGTTCCTTCAGGAAATTGTCGAGATGATATTTCTATTAAGGCATGACCGCTTCCTTCCAAATCTTTCTGGTTCAGCATTCATTATTAATTCTCTTCGACGTTTTATGGCCTCGATACTCAAAAGTGTCGTTAAACATTGCGCACACAAAAATACATTTCATAACCTTCCGAACTGTAACAGCCTAGTAAAACAAATTGTCTATGTCTATGCATTGTATTGTAAGTCCTGTAGGAAGCGTCTAAATGAATCTGTACGTGTTCTAGTCTGAGACAGTGGGGTTTTGTGATTGTTCAGCTAATCTCTCCAGAAGGATTACCTTGAAGAACTACCTTACGATAAGGTTTCCATGTTGAGCAAAACGGTAAAAAGAGGTCCTTCCTGAAAAAGATTATGAATGTTCAGATCCCGTCAAAGTAAAAAAAATATATTTTGAAGAATGCCGTCTTCTTTGATGTAGCGCCGTGTAGATCTTGTGTCAACCGACGTTTCGGAGGAAAGTATCGCCTCCATCTTCAGGGCAGAAAAATCCGAGAGCGAGGAACAGGAGTGAGCAGGTGGATGTAGACCATCCACAAAGACTTTGCAACTTCGGAAATACCAGAAACCACAAACCAATGTTCGTTTGTTTAGCCCACTTCCCTTATTTTGAAAAACAACATTAGGATTTTGCGACCTCCATGCTGTCTGTGTGTCTGTAAATCTTCTCCTGTCAACTTCAGAATGCCTGAACCAGTCTTTATAAAAATTGGTATGTATTACTTGACACCTGAGCCCATCTGTACCGCGTATTTCATAAATGTCTCCCATTAATCTGTGTGTATCTAACTATTGCTCCTACACAAGTGCTCTGTAAAAAAAAGTTACCATGGAAACAACACACGCAACAATACAAGAACCGTGCGAGGCGTTATTTTCTATGCGGCCCGTGTCTTAGTGAAGGAAATTAGGCTGTTAGCTCTTCCAGGAACTTATTTTTTCGTCTAAAATATTATGCCAGTGATTCATTACCTTTTCATGATTAACTACTAAATTATACTTAATCAAGGCTCAATTATTGTGTTATATTAGAGTGATAGAAAATTTTATGTAATTTAATCCTCAGCTGTACACGCAGGTTATGCTAAACGCAGAGCAGATTGTCGGCACCATGTTCCTTTTATTATCTCAGCACGAAATGGTAAGGTTTTCGCATCTTCTTTTACTCGTATGTTTGATTCCCTTCACCCATAAATTTATTTACGTGAAATCTGTTTCTGAAATCAATAGCAAAAATTGTTGTGCTACTTTTATTTTAGTCCGTATCGGCACACTATAATAATAAAGTAACGTAACTTCTGAATGCGACAGAAAGCATTTCGAGGTACTTCGCCCCCTACGTTTTGACCCCAGGACCCCTCAGCTCTTGTCCTGTTTCAACAAGATTACTTTCCGCTACGATAAATTCCTTTCTTTCTTATCACGTGCCCACTATTATTCGCTGTTCATACGGCACCCACATCCTTCCACATACGTTTCTTATGTGGACGCCGGACATAGTCCTTTTCCTCTTTATAAATTTGTCAAACTAACCGTTCGAAACGCACACAGTACCTTTCAACGTTACGTCACAGATCCTGTTGATGTACTGACTCTTGAATTAATCTAGCAAGAATAAAATTATTTCTTTTAACTGTTATCTTCTATCTATCTCTATGGCTCTACAGCCCTTTGTTGGACCTTAACCGCTTTTTCAGACTCCTTGGACTGGGGATCAGCCCGTCGTAAGGCTTCTACCTACACACAGAACAACACAAACAAGATAAACGCACACAGACATCCATGCCTCGAGTGGGATTCGAACCCATGATCCCAATGTTTGAGCGAGCGATGACAGTTCATGTCTTAGACCGCATGGTCACTGTGATCGGCCTTCTTAAAAAGTAAATTTATCCCTTTGACAGGCTGTGAAGACCCATGGGATTTTAAGACGTCGAGGATCCCACGTTTTCTAGAAATTGGTTCACAGATGGCGGTAAGGTCAGCCTTACGCGCCGGCCGCTCTTTACACCCAAGAACATTCCCGGTACTCATTTCTATTAGAGGCTGAGTTGAACCCAGGGCCGTAGTGTCACTGGAAGGATTAGGTAAATTTAAAGAAAATTCACCACATCGGAACTCGAACCTTGGACTTTCCAGCTTCTAACATAGTGCCTCAACCAACTACACTACTGAGTGCCCCTTGTCTTCTAGCACCAAACGTTAATTCCATACCATCCCCTCAAGTTTGGTCCAGAAATACCCAGGGTTTCTGCATTACTTCTCCTGTACTCTCTTAACGAAAAGCAATAGTAACACTGTCTGCTTTCATGCTGAGAAACTTTGGGAGAATCAGAGTGGGACGTGATGACAGACGAACCATAAACCCGAACGTGTAGCAAGAACACGTTGGGTGGAAGAACACTCAAATAAAAGCCAATTGAGAGAACAATTATATTACACTACACCGGGTACAAGAGAAACATGAATATTCGCTTTCTCCTGAGTATTAGGCGCCTATTAAAACTTATTAGCCAAGGGAATTAGTTCCTAATCAGGTTATAGCTGCGGTAAATCTACGCAGCCTGCCCCTGTATCGGCAAGTGTGTGAACTAATCATGAAGTAAGTGCCGCGAATATAGAATAAGGTTACAGAGGAAGAGGCTCCTGTTACCGGTAACGGCAGATGCTCGTCTATAGAAAGACGAAACAAGCGCCATTGACCAGAAATCATTTCGCTTTGAACAAACATTTTTATTTGTGTAAAAAGTAATGAGGAATGTGTAACGTAAATGTTTAGGAAATGGTAATATTTCAACTAAAGGAAATTACAAAGCAATAAATGTACAATTGTAACATCGTCATCATCATCATCATCATTAGCTCCCTTCTTCATTTTCTTCTTATCTTCATTTCTCTTCCCTCCAATCAATTTTTACTTGTTCTCTCCTTCACAGTTTCCTTCATTTTATTGTATGCATTACAAATGTCAGCTTCGAAATTTCGAATTTCCTTATATTCATTTTCCTATTCATAACTCGTGCGCTTCGCCAAATGCAACTAGAATGAGAAAGCCAAGGAAGATGAGACGAACAGGACACATAGCACACATATGCAGAAGGAAAATACACACAGGGTTTTAGTGAGAAAACCAGAAGGAAAGAGACCACTGAGGAGATCTAGACATATGTGGGAGGATAACGTTAAAATGGGTGTTAGAGAAATAGAATGGGATGGACTGGATTAATCTTGCTCAGAAACCAGTGGAGGCCTCTTGTGAACACGGTAATGAAGCTTCAGGTTCCGTAAAATGTTGGGAAATTCTTGAGTAGCTGAGCGACTGGCGGCTTTCCAAGATTGGCTCAGCTCCATGAAGTTTGTTAGTTCCTACTTCTCTTATTAGTCTCGCTATTTGTGCTCGTTCTCGCTAAATGTAAAGGTAAAGCTGTCCCTGTAACAAGCCGTAGAGGCCCATAGGTTTATGAGACGTCGAGGCTCCCACATTTTCTCTAAACAGTCGACTCACAGATGACGGTGAGGTTGTTAGCCTTATGCGCCGGCCGTCCTTTACCCCCAGGAAGATTCCTGGTACTCGTTTCTGTTAGACGCTGATTCGACCCCAGGGCTAGAAGAATAAGGTCAATTGAAAAATCCAATAACCTCATCGTGAATCGAACCCGCGACCTTTCAAGCTTGTAGCATAATGCCTCAATCAACTACGCTACCGGGTGCCCACCGTTCTCAGCATTGCCTTCCTATAATGCTCTACTATTCTTGGTAGTAAATCTTCGTCCACTATATACTGTCGCAATATTGCGCTGAAGGAAGTAAGTAAAACCGTGAAGAAACTCGGTCATTAGGCCTATATCTGGTTCATATGCCGAAATAGGAACCCAGGAACGTATTATGGAAAAGGGGTGCTAACCATAATACCGCGTACATTTTTACTGACGTGTAAACGCAGTAATTGTAGCTGACTGTGATGGATGTGGCTTTTGTTTTTCTACCCTTACGTCGGACTGAAATAACAGGTTTGTGTTTGCACACTGACAGCAACAGTACAGTTGTCGAGCTGTGGTGATTCAATCAGAAAGCTCTGCAATTCTGGTTTCCTAACCCGTCCAACTCATTTTGTAATTTAAAACATTAGAAAATCCTCAGCATTTATATTATCCGCAAACAGAACTTTGCATTTGATGCACATTTCTGCTCATGACGTTTTTAATTTATTAATTTCGTTCTGAATTAAATGCAATGAAATCTGGAGGAGTTTAACAGATATTTCACTTAACTTCAGGGCCTGGAAATGCGCTCTGTAACATTAAAAACGTAAAGTTGTCCCTGTGCTCAACGAATTAAGCACTTCGCCATGAAGGGGTATGGAGGAGTGGATGTATAGATCCATATTTTCTTGACCTCGGCATTAACTGAAGGTGGGTGTTCAGATTCACGTCCCGGCCTCTTTGCCCTCGGGGAAAGAGCCCCTGTACCCATTGGATAGAATGTTAGGTGGACCCCGGAGCCGGTGTGCACTACATGAAGGAGTAAAAGTTCTTGACCCTACCGGGACTCGAACTCCGACCCCTCAGTCATCCAGCCCGTAGCCACTCGCTATCCCGACTCCATGCTCTGTAATATAAACTTTTTAAATGTTTGAAGTTTTGTTTTATTGCTAGTAGGGTGGGACTAAGTCCCTTGTACTGCGGCCAATTCTGGCCTATTGTACCAGCCCCAGATGATAGGTGGGGGTGATTGTGGAGCAATTGGTGGAATGAACATTGGTAGGGGAAACCGAAGTACTCGGAGAAAACCTTCCACCTTTATCCACCACAAATCCCACTTGACCAGACCCGGGATCGAACCCGGGCCGCCATGGTGGGAAACCAGCGACTAACCGCTTGAGCTATGGCGCGGCCATTGTTTGAAGTTACACACATAATATTGCCCATATATCTAATCGTTACCCCATAGCCACATAGATCTTTAGGAGTAATGGAGATAAATCTCCTTATGTTTTGACATTGCAAGTTTACTCAGGTGATAGAGCTTCAGCCTCTCCTTCGGGAGGTGCCCCTTTCGAATTCCGATCGGAACTCCAACTGTCCTGAGATGTATCTTAGTTTTCCCCTGCCCATTCATGAAAATTCCGACTCATTACCGCAAAATTAGGCCAGGACCTCTGTTTTCCCATTCCTGCCTATTAATTATTCCCTGACCATCCTACAATTTAGGATCACGAGGTAGCGTAGTTGGTTGAGGCAAAATACTACAAACTGAGAGGTCGCGGATTAGCGTCTCAATGAAGTGATTTTTTCAATTAATTTCATCCATCCAGCCGCACTATGGCCCTGGGGTCGACTCAGCCTCTAACAGAAATGAGTACCAAAAAGATTCCTGAGGATAAATGGCGACCAGCGCGTATAGCTGGCAACCTCACCGCCATCTATGAACCGATTGTCTAGAAAATGTGGGAGCATCGATGTCTCACAACCCTATGGGCCTCCACGGCCTCTTACAGGGATAGCTTTACCATCCCATAATTTTACACTATGTGATATCTGAATTATGGAAAGCGCGACTGAATGAAGGGAGGTGTTGAACATAGACACTGACTACAGGCAATGTGATCAGGTCCAGTTTCCGGCCATTTTATCTGTAGGAAAATCCGTCTGATCGCCCACAGAGGGCTTGGACGCCGCCGTAAAAGTAGACATCTTGGCCATGACGTGAATACCATATCTACTACTTCAACTACTGAACTAATCCATTTCATTTTAACATTACCGTTATAGCGAGGGTATTGTTTCTTTCAGCGAATTTTTACCGCAGTAATGATAAGTTTAGCGGAAATATTTTAGGGGAGGGGGGTAAAACAGAGAAAGAATACTACTGTTAATCTTATGTTGAGGGTTTCAATAACACAGACCAGTGATCCGGAATATAGGGGGTGTGATACTGTATAATTCATGTTCTAGTGACGTAACAACGATATTCAATTAATGCCTCTCCCTGCATCAGCGGCGCAAGTATATCTGTGATGATGCCGTTGGTAATTTAAATTTCTTTGGTACAGTTTTGCGATACGTTTCATTCAATGAACTGTATAAGATTTCGATGTGGAAAATTAAAGCACTGAGGCCGTCTCCAGTGGTGGCCTCTGTCATTAGCGGCCTTTAAAGCCCAGCCTCTGTTATCGGAATATTGGTATTGGATTACGAAGTACATTATAAATAAAATTTATACATGCATGCATACGCAATATAAATATAAGGGGCAGTCAAATGAAAACGGGTCACCACGCATAACTCACACGGCGCGCAAGTTGGCAACACTGGAATTTGCTTACGGTATGAACATCTGGTGGGGACTCTGGAAAGCACAGTGACAACGTGGCCTTGCACACGAGTCTTTTGTTTATTGTGCTGGAAGTAAGGTTAGCGCTGCGTGTGGTCGTCCAACATCAGTAATGAAAGCAGGTAAAGAAGAACAGCGAATTGTAGTGCGCTGTTTGACTGCTGAAGTAGTAGGAGGACGAGAAATACATCGTCGCATGTCTGTTGTTTACGGCGAACACGGCATGTCACGTTCGCGTGTGCTGGCATGGCATTAGAGATTCCGAGAGGGACGTGTGTCACTGCAAGATGATGCTCGCCCAGGGCAGGCTCATCGTGTCATCACTCCTGATGTTATTGCTGCGTTGGATGGTCATATCCGGGCAAACCGACGGATCACTGTGGAAGAAATTAGTCTTTTGATGGGAATAAGTCACGATTCCATACATGCCATTGTGACAAAACACCTGCTGTAACGCAAAATCTGCGCGCAGTGGGTTCCACATCAACTCGCGGAGGAACAGAAGACTCAGAGAATGGCTGCATCACTGGGTCACTTGCAACGATACCACGAGGAAGAGTGTGCTTTTCTGTCCCGTATTGGCACTGGGGACGAAACTCGGTGCCACCATTTTGAACCCAAGAGCAAACGGCAGAGCCAACAGTGGAAACACGTGAATCCTCCCCCACCGAAGAAATCCAAAGCCGTACACACAAGTTCCAGTAAAGTGATGATGACGTTCTTCTATGAACGCAAGGGCCCTCTGCTTGTCGAATTTCTCGAGCATGGGGCCACAGTCAGTGCACAGCGCTATGAAGGCACTTTGCAGAAACTGAGACGTGCCATAAAGTCAAAACGCCTGGAATGCTAGCGAACGGCATTATCCTCCTTCATAATAATGCGCGCCCCCACACTGCCAACTCTGTGAGGAATACGCTACAGATATTTGGTTGGGAAGTGCTTCAACATCCCCCTACAACCCAGATCTCTCCCCTTGTGATTCTCACATTTTTGGAGACCTGAGGAGAGACATTTGTGGACATCGGTTTGCATCGGACGAAGACGTGCGTGGCTGGGTAAAGATGTGGTTCGTAGACAGCCCACAAGCTTTTTCAAGGATGGGATTGACTGTCTTATCTCCCAATGGGATAAATGTATTAACAATTCTTGAGATTACTTTTGAGGTAAGAAATGTTCTTTAATATATTTTGGCTTCTGATCCGTTTTCATTTCACTGCCCCTCATACATACACAGAAATACACATATGCATATACGTGTATCAATATATGTCAATATGTAGTCTTACATATAAAGTTATACATCTATATGTGTACACATATGCACGTATATAGGGCTGAATGTACAGACATAGGAAACACCAAAAGGCTCCGCTACCTTGGGTACAGACGCACCCACCATACGAGCCCCAACAATTTGCTCGCGTTCGAATTCTGTTACCTCTGACATGATGCACTAAAAACTGCACAGAACTTTGTCTCGACAACCAACGAAGCTTGCAACGTATTGAGGAGGTTGTACAGGTAGTGGTTGGGCAGAAACGACAGCGTCACCTACAAACGTCGCTAAAATAAACACTTCAATTCAGGCGTACATTTCACTAGGTGTTTCCATATTTTTGTCCATCCCCTGTACATTCACATATGTACACATGCAAGCGTAGGGACACAGATGTATACTGTAACGTGGATATCCATTGTTAGACAAGGGCTAGGTAAATAATTGTTCCCACAGCAATGAATATTATCAAAGACATTCCCGTGACAATAAAACAGAATAGAGGAATTGTTAGGAAACTGTGTTCTCAATGTGTTTTCTGTGCGTGGTCGTTGCCGAAGGTTTATAGGGAACAACGGAGGTTATTTGCCCAGCGTATTCATAAGAGAAAACCTCATCTTATTGTCAGAGAAGATGTTACATAAGGACTATTACCGCAAAGAGTTCAGTTGGAAAATATTTCTGGTCGTAAGCCTCAAGGGGCTTGACGCCAAGACGAACTGATTGGCGGTAAACCGCTAGTCCTAAACTAACTTTGACTTTGACTTTGCAGGCAGGTCGAGAACTAGATTCAATGTGAACGAATCAGCAGGACTTTGAGGAATAGAGTTCGAGCGGTAATTGTTAGACAAATCATCATCGTATTTTTACGTGTTCAAGAGCGTATTTTGCGCCTTCTCAACATATAAAAACGTTTGGAACTCGAGGGAGCAAAGTGAAAAGTAAGTGTAGTATCCAAGATGCAACCATATTCCGACGCGGAGACACAGCTAAAACAGCTCTTTAAGTTGCCTGGCGACACTCAGGACGTGGCGGGACACTCACCTGCCTCGGTAGAGAACGTGCGGAGTGGGACAGCGGCGGAAAAGAACGGAGCGAGCTACTGCAAAACTCTCCGTGGAAAGACGCTTGTATATGTTCTGTAAACATTTAATAACATGTAAAATGTAATTTTAGTCGGTATAGAGACTGGCTACGGGCTGGACGACTGACGGCTCGGAGTTCGAGTCCAAAGCGTCCACACCGGGTCTGAGGTTCCACCCACCCTCCTATTCAATGGGTACCGGGGAATCTTTCCCGAGGGTAAAGCGGTCGGGGCGTGAAGCTGACCACTCACCTCCAACTAGTGTCGAGGTCAAGAAAATGTGGATCTATAAATCCACTCTTAGGCGCGCAGTAGTGTAGTTGGTTGAGCTACTTTGCTACAAGCCGGAAGGTCGCAGAATCAAATCCCGACGAGGTCATTAGATTTTTTCAATTTACCCAATCCTTCCAGCCGCACTATGGTCCTGGGATCGACTCAGCTTCTAACATAAATGAGTGCCAGGAATATTCCTGGGGGGTAAAGGGAGGCCGGCGAGTAGGGCTGACAACCTTACTGCCATCTGTGAGTCGATTGTCTACAAAATGTGGGATCCTCAACATCTCACAACCCAATGTGCCTCCACGGCCTGTTACAGGGATACCTTTACTTACTTGTATACATCCTCTCCTCCATACGCCTTCATGACGTAATGCTTAATTAGTTAAGCACAAGGATATCTTTAACCTACATATACTGACAACAGACTTATTACTGCTGACTTTGACTCCTGCAAAAGACAGACCCATCCTCTCGTCAGAGAGAGCACCTCACATAAAAACACCTGCAACTGCCTTACAATAATAAAGATCTGGTCTTAAGTCCCAGATGGGTGCCTTATTCCAAGACAGACTGGCCGACTGACCGTCGGTCGTAACATAACTTTGACTTTGACTTTGACTTTGTAGACAATCGTAAAACGAGAAGCAGAATGAAGAGTGACCTTGGCAGTCGAGATTCAGTGCGAGCTGTAATAATTGAATGTAATTGTAAGGAAGTGCCAATAAACCCAATCTACAACCCATTGTGGGTTCGCAGGATTATACATAGACATAAATGCGCACACTCGCTGACACACACGTACATATTATTAATATTATAGCCTCTGTGGTCTAGTTGGCAGAGTTCCTGGTTATAGATCCAGAATTCCGGGTTCGCTTCCAGGCGCTACCAGATTTTCTGAGAAGTAGTGAGTCTGGAACGGGGTCCACTCAGCCTCGTGAGGATAACTGAGGAGCTACTTTAATGGAAAAATAGCGGCTCTGGTCCAGACAACCGAGATAACAGCCGTGTGGATCCGTTGCGCTGACCACGCGAACCCTCTATCCCCAAAAGTTGGCACTAACTTCGCCGACAAGCGGCGATTGCTCAGTCGGTATAGCTTCCTTGAGGACTACAGGCCAAGGAGTTTGTTTTTATTATTATTACTGTGATTGGGTGTTAACCCGGTGACAGTAGAACTTACATTGATACAGAAAAGGAAAGACTATACATAAAGGGAACAATACAAAACAGTACATACAATAAACAAGATACACACAGTGCAAATCCAAACATGTAAAGTCACATAAGGGCACGTGACTGCGTTCGTTTCACTGCACTCGAACAAGGACACGTCACGTTACTTCATTTGTTTCCATTCAGACTCCGCCTGAGGCCTCTTTATTTGAAATGTATATACTTGTATTATATATACATAAAATAAACACATGCACACATACATAAGTATGTACATGTTACTGAATTGCATTCCCGTCTGTGGCTCTGAGGAACAGTTCGATAAAGACTGTTAATCTGTTGCAAGTACAGCTGCCAAGCGTCTGCTCTGGTTCGAACATGTAAATGGGAAATGATTACATCAATTTTGACAATGTTATTATCGGTGTTTTATTTTTAAGTACTTTTAATCAGAACTTCGAAGGAAATAGCTTTTTATCTTGCTGTAAAGGAAGTTACTCGGAATTAAAATGTTTTTCGCATTGTAGCGGTTATGGATTTTCTCCCTCTCAAAGCGCTCGGAAATTCGTTCAGAAGTCCGATAATGGCCGGGAAAAATAAAAAGAACACTGATACTAATTCAGTTATAAGAATTTTTGATACAGTGGTGCTTAATTGCTTTTCTCAGTTGCTTACTCAAACTTTTAGCATTTCTATCCTATTCCACATGCATTTTAACAGAAAGTTTGGCAGGAATTAAGCTTGAAGTAATTTAATGGCTTTTGGAGAAAGCATGTCTGTCTTTAAAGTCTAAAATTATATTACAAGGAAACTCTTATTCGTAAGTAAGAAGACGTTGCATAAAAAGCTAAAGAAATCCCTGTAACAGGTCATGGGGGCCCATAGGGTTGTGGGACGTTGAGGGTCTCACATTATCTAGGCAATCGGCTCACAGATGGCGGTAAGGTTGCCAGCCTTACGCGCCAGCAGCCTTTTACCCCCCAGGAAGATTCCTGGTTCTCATGTCTCTTAGAGGCTGAGTCGACCCCGGAAAAATAGTGCGGCTGGAAAGATTACGTCAATTGAAAAAATCCACGTCATCGGGACTCGAACCCACGACCTTGCGGCTTGCAGCATAGTGCCTTAACCAACTACGCTACCAAGTGCCCCCCAAGAATTTTCGTATTTGAGACACTATGATAAAATTGAGACACTAATTAATTTTTTAATTCGCTTAGTGGGGGTTGGAGTCCAACTGGGTCCACTCGGGACGGCGGGCACTGATTGCCCTATTGTAGCCTGCCCCGGGTGATTTTCATGATGGAAAATTTGGTGGAATGAAGATTGGCGGGGGAAACCGAAGTACTTGGAGAAAAACTACTCCAGCGCCACTTTGTCCACCACAAATCCCACTTGACCAGACCAGGGATCGAACCCGGGCCGCCCCGGTGGAAAGCCGGCGACTAACCGCTTGAGCTATGGCAAGGCCAAAATGGAGATATAATCGTACAGGTTCTCATGGTTTGAAGGAGGAGCAGATAAGCTTTTGGTATCGAGACCCTGCAACGTCGATATTAGAATGATTAATGAATATGGAGCGGTTGGTGGAATGAGAATTGGTATTCCTATTCTAAAGGTTAACTGGATATGGTATACCCCAATGTGTTCATTAATAATGTAATGCGATATATTACTATTAAGATTAAGTTTATAAATCACAAATTAACTAAATTAAACTCCGTGGTCTGTAGTCCGCAAAGTGAACTATACCGACCGAGCAACCAGCCTCTGAACATGCGCATGCGCGTCTGCTACGTAGACTGTCATGAAGCTGGATTGTGCTGCTACCTAGTGATATATTTAGGGAACTTATTATGTTCTTACAACTGCTTTAATTTCATCTGTGACCTATTTACTTACTCTTCATCTTAAGGTCGCGCCATAGCTCAAGCGGTTAGTCGTTGGCTTCCCATCGCGGCGGCCCGGGTTCGATCCCGGGTCTGGTCAAGTTGGATTTGTGGTGGACAATGTGGCGCTGGGGCTAGTTTTCTCCGAGTACTTCGGTTTTCCCTGCCAATCTTCATTCCACCAATTGCTCCACAATCACCCTCGCCTATCATCTGGGGCTGGTACAATAGGCCAGAAGTGGTCGCAGTACAAGGGACTTAGTCCCACCCCACTAGCAATAAAAATTGTCTTCCTCTTAATTTGAATTAACTTGAAATGTTGCTTAATTGAAATCATTAACATTGTTTTAGTGCTTTTATATATATGTAAAAGTATTTGTTGATAAAGAGGCTTAAAATCCTGAATTCTAATTGTTTGTGTTTGCAGTCTCTCTGCATTTCAGGATCACAGTATTAACCAGAGGACATGTTTTGTCTGTAGAACCGAAAGGATTTAGTTCAGCTACCTTTTTTCCATTTAGCTGTTTTTATCACGAAACTAATCCAATTTTCATTCGAAGGTTGGGGAATTTTTCTGCGAAACACTGATGTTAAAGGGGAATTATTCTGTTTTGCATTCTGTAGAGCATTTCTTTTGCTACACTTCCCGGACGTACAGAATGTTTGGAAATTCTCTCCTGTAGACTATACCAAACAATTCCTTGATTAACATTGAGACTGAGAGCGTCTTTTAATAAAATTCCTACCAAAGCGTAATTTTCTCGAAAAACGAAATTAGAATTAAATTCAATGCGGCACTGGGTTGTGTTCTCAGTAATTGAATTTTCTACAGCAAGAAGATCCAATAGCCTTCTTTCATTCCATGCTACATGGACCGCATAGGAAACGACACCTCCAACAATCCTTCGTTGGCGCGATAACGTCTTTGCCGATTCATTGCCTAGCAACGATAGGGGGATACACAGTCCCACAGACTCCTTTGATAAGACACGGACCTTATAGGAAATGACGCCTCGAACAATTCTTCTTTTTGCGTGTACTCTTTGCCACGGAAAAGTGTCTCCGAACCGTTGCCTAGCAATGATATAGGGATACACATACAGAGACACAGACTGATGATAGGGATTTATGAAATACGCCGTTGAGATGGGCTGTGTTGCCATGATGTACATAACAAGTTTCATAAAGATTGGTTCAGGCATTCAGAAGTCGATATGGATGGAATAAAGTAACATACAGCATGGTGATCACATAATTAAGTGGAGATTTTATTAAGGAAAATTTCTATCCTAACGTTCATCGAGTAATCATGTGATGAAGGGCGTAAGTACGAAATTTTATACATTTCAAGCACCTTCCCGTCTCTTAGTACAACTGCTCTGATCTTAATTTCATCTAGAATGACAGGATATGAGAGTGTGGACTGGATTAAACAAGCTCAGATTAGAGCACAAGGCAGATTCTTGCGGACACAGTAAAGAAGATCCGGATTTCATGAAGAGGCGACGGATTTGTTGACCCCCAGAATTATTTATCAACTTCTGGAGAAGGAACCTGTTCCAAGCGATAACACTTCTGACTCTTGCTCGGAGGGAGTACAATCACAGTCAGAACTAAGATTAACCTAACAGACATATTTCAACATCTATCTATCTATCTATCTGTCTGTCTGTCTGTCTGTCCGTCTATTCATCCATCCATCCAACCATCTATCCATCTAACTATGTCTCACTGTCTGCCTATCTATCTGTCTATTTATCTCTGTATGGCTCTACAGCCCTTTATTGGACTTCGGCCACTTTTTAGTTTCTTGATCTTTTACACAGTCGCTACGATATATTGGACGGGGGATCAGTCCGCCGCAAGGCCTCTGTCTGCACACAGGACAGCACAAACTCAGAATAAAGGCGCAGATATCAATGCCGCGAGAGGGATACGAACCCGCGACCCCAGTGTCTGAGCGGGAGAAGGCAGTTCATGCGACCACTGGGATCGGCAGCGCCAAACAAACCACAAATAAAGATATAAGAGCAGTAATAGTACAGCAGAAGGAGGCTAGAACAAGACGTCCCTCATGACCAGCCACACGCAGTGAGAAGGTAGAATGGCCACTCAAAGACTGAGCAGACAGCTTCTGGCGTAAAATTCGTAAGATCCGGGCCAGAAATTGGAGACCGTGGATCTGTAAGTGCTGCCATCAACTCAAGAATGTCCCCGAGTAGTAAACAGAGGCGGCGCCTTTCCCACCCCTTTCCACTCGAAAAATAAAAACATGACAGTAAAAACAGTGGAAATGCATCGAGAATTCTAAAGTAATTTTAAAAGAAAATGGAAACAAAATAAGAGGAATACGGAACTGCAACTGTGACTGAAATTAAGTAAACAGTTTTATTACGCACTTTTCGTTCCAATACGGGTAACACCAAACATTTAGAATAATGTAAGGAGACATTTAAGTTGATGGCAACCAATTGGTAGTGCAAACCATACCACTGAATGTACAGAAATTTAGTCTTCCACTTTGCCCGAATTTGCCTCTTCGTATTGTGAAATTATAAGAGCGGCTTTGGTCTTTCTGCATGAAGTTGTAACATTTCAGTAAAAAGGTAAATTTGTCCCTCTGATTTACTAATTAAGCACTACGCCATGAAGGCGCACGAGGGAGTGGATGTAAAGTTCCAAGTTTTCTTGTTTTCACAATTTGGAGGTGAGTGGTCAGCTTTACGACTCGGCCGCTTTGCCTCCTACGAAAGAGCACACGGTACTAATTGGATAAGAGGCTTGGACGACATGGAGAGGTTAAATTCTTGAACCTACTGGGACTCGAACTCCGACCCCTCACTCGCCAAAGTCGTGGCCAGTCGCTATACGGACTGCGATATCCCGACTCGAGATGTTTCAGTACTGTCAGAAAATTTATGTAATGACTTTTAATTGTGACTTTTAGATATGTTTCACGTACTAATAGTAACAGTCGAACTGCAAACTTAATTTTCAACCAGCTAAATATAATTAAGTTTATTGCATCATTTATTTCACCGGAATTGTGTTTTGATTTTTAATCTGCACATGGAGTGTCATGCATAAATGTTCTTCAGCCTAACAAGTGAGTTTATATATTTCCATCTATCTATGGCTAATCAGTGATTTTGTTAGACCTTGGCCGATTTTTCATTTTTTTAATCCTATACACAGTCGGTAGGACTTATTTGACGGGATCAGCCCTACGCAAGGCGGTCCCTACAAACAGAACAACACAAACACAGAATAAACGTAAACAGACATCCATGCATTGAGTAGGATTAGAACCCACGATCCCGGCTTCCGAGCGAGCGAAGCCAGTACATGCCTTAGACCGCTCGGCTTCAGTGACCGGCAATTCTTTTATTAGTGGACCTAAATTATACATGCGTAGTGAAGCAATTCGAGATCCTACTCATTCAGGTTGAAATTTAATTTCTTTCCGATTATATTTTGTTTCTGGGAAATGATTTGTTCTGAACATCACGTGGAACCAATATCAATATATCAGAGCAATGGACATACGTCAAGTGACTTATGCACTCCTGCGAACGTATATTTATCTGTCATTATATGACTGACGTTTAAATGGACCGTTTCATACAAAGAAGAAGAAATATAATTCATGGACTATGTCTAATGATCTGATTAAGTCCTTACTTAGCCTGTGACGTCAGGCATCTTGGAATGCGAACTGGAGATTGAAATATGCCTCTCTTCTTGTCTGGGTCAGGAATTAGTTCGTCTTTTGGAGAGATCTGGACTGAGGACAAAGGAAGTATGAGGAAACAGCAAACATTAAATAACAAGCAGCTTCAAATTTTGTACTCCGCAAGCGAACTATATCGACTGAGCAACCGCCGCTTGTCGGCGAAATTAATGCCAAATATTTGCGGATACAGGGTGTCGCGTGGTCAGCGCAACGGATGCCCACTGCCGTTAATTTCTGTTTTCTAGACC
The DNA here is from genome assembly GCF_002891405.2 of Cryptotermes secundus. NCBI lineage: Eukaryota > Metazoa > Arthropoda > Insecta > Blattodea > Kalotermitidae > Cryptotermes > Cryptotermes secundus. The sequence continues at coordinate 2,073,097 of NW_019735462.1, forward strand.
GGAGTTGCTATTTCCTTGAAATAGTCCCTCAATTATCTTCACGAGGGTGAGTGGGCCCCTTTCCAGAACCTCTATATCTCAGAAAATTTGGTAGAGCCGGAAATCGAACCCGGACCTCTGGATCTGTAGCCATGAACTCTGACTTTTAGACCACAGAAGCGATCTCGAAATATTATTAGAAGGATCAAATTAAAGAGGACGATATTGTTAAGAATGTAGCACGCATATGAGAAATGGGCGGGTCACAGGCATGAACTGTCTTTATGGAAATACACGTATGGAGATGGATGAAACTGGGTCACAATATCATCTACTGAGCGATTTTCGTGTTCGAGTAATTGAATAATCGGACTGTGTTTTAAGCAATTAGTGTTTTCGCCAAGATTTTTATGTATTCCTCCCCCCATCAATGGAGGCACTTGGTAACATAGCTAGTTGAGGCACTATGCTACAAGCCGGAAAGTGTCAGGTTCGCGTCCCGATGAGGTCATTGAATTTATTTTGTCAATTGACATAATCCTTCCAGACGCACTGTGGCCCTGCGGTCGACACAACCGCTAACAGAAATGAGTACCGGGAATCTTCCTGAGGGTAAAGGGCGACTGGCGCGTAAGACTGATAACCTTGACTCCATCAGTGAGCCGACTGTCTAGAGAAAATGTGGGAACCTCGACGTCTCACAATCCTATGTGCCTTCATGGAATGTTACAGGGATAGCTTTGCATTTTTAAACTCCCCATTAAGTATAAAAATTTGCTGATATTTCTTTCATAATAAGGATGTTGGTAAATGAAGTGACGTCAGTACTGTCTCGGTTTCACCATGCGATTCTTTTGCGTTTTTGGCTTCATGCTAGTTACGTGTCCGGCCTATCGTAGCCCCCTCTGTTTCAATATTCTAACATCGCTGGGTGGGGAGAGTGAATTATTGGAAGGTACAAAGGGTTTGCTTGCTGTAGTCTATTGGTAGCACTTGATTAAATGGCAAACCTCTTACAGAATTGGTTCGGAATTCTTAAGAGAAATCTTCGGGGGCATTATAATCCTTCCCAAAATATTTCAGTTTGATCGAGTGGCATTTCGAATTAAGCCGAGTTTAAATGCGCCAATGACGATAATTAATAACAATTATGACCTAAAGGGGATGGATAGATAACGTGTTCACAGGCAGTGACTCAAACGGCAAGTCCCATTTATGTGCCGGGTGCAATAATGACATGAACTTACACTGACTGCGTAACACAGAAAGCTTCATGCTCAATCACAGCACGGAAGATAATAAAGAACATAAAAATATATTGTGACGAATATGATCATTGCTAGGTAACGGTTCGGTAACATGTTCCCGTTAAAGCGAAAATAGGCGGAAATCCATTGCTAGCCAACGGCTCGCCAAAAACACATTCCCCCTTCAATAACTAGACACATTAATAGAAGAACAGTTCGAGGTGGTTGTCACTCTTCGGTTCGCCTCGAAGTTATAAAAGGAAGGTTCAGTTAAGTCACAAGAGAGAATGTGAGGGAAAATGAGACTCAGACTCAGACTCATAAGAGATTCTTCGTTCGTCATTCGTTACAGTGGAAGACAAAACACTCTTGATCCAGCAAGGAATGGAGCAGTCTGAGATAGTCCTTGATTGTGGGTTGTTATATTTGATTGTAATTGTAACAAAAGTGCCAATAAATCCAGTCGTCCAATCCAGAAACAATTATTATTTGTTACGGAACTCAGGACACGTGACACTATTGTTCATGATTGCATTTTATGTCATTCTCGCTCCCAAATAGTTCTCACGTTGTTGCACAGGTGGCAGCTTCATGTTCAAGACTGTGCCATCTGTAGGATAAAGTTGTAAATTAACTAACTGTTCTAACGAAGAAAGGAGGGAATGAAATAAAGGTATCAAGGAAAGGATAAAACTGGTTGAAGTATGAAAAGTACGAAATAAATTATTCCTCTTTGAATTTCAACCATCATTTGCCACCAATAATTCTTGATTTCTGGATAATTCAATGAACGATATTTAAGTGCACTGATTATACAACTTAAACTTGTAAGATTATTCAGAATAATGAATTGGAAATAAAATAGTCCAGACATGTTTTAAGATACAATTCATGAATCTGCAAAGCCGTTGATAAATATCAAAACAGATCTTGAATCATGTTAGTTTGTGTCCTTGGCTAAGAATCGAATTCGGGACCTCTTGAATGTGACGAATCAGTGATAACTACTGCAGTACTATATGGGGTGAACAGGAAAATATGTTGAGAAATTAACGTATTAAGTACAGATGTGACTTTGTTTAAAATAGTGTGAGAAGATGTGTATCATTACACCCAACGTCGCTTACCTCAAATTACACCACAACCAGTTTGTTCCATATTTTTTCCAATTTATTATTCACTGATAATTTCAGCACTCGCCGCTATGTTATGTGAGATACTGACTGATACCGAGATACTGCGCCCTTCTTGAGAAGCCACCAGTTGTGCAGCCACTCAAGGATTTCCCAGCATTTTATGTAATCCGAAGGTTCATTACCGTGTTCACAGGAGATCTCCACTGGTCCATATCCTGAGCCAGATCAATCCAATCCATACCATCCCATCCTATCTCTCCAAACTCTATTTTAATATTGTCCACCCACCTACGTCCTGTTCTTCGTAGTGGTCTTTTTCCTTCTGGCTTTCCCACTAATATCCTATATGCATTCCTGTTCTACCCTATTCGCGCTACATGCCCTGCCCATAAAATCCTCCTTGACTTGATCATTCTAATTACACTTGGAGAAGAGTACAAGTTATGAAGCTCCTCATTATGCAGTTTCCTCCAACCTCCTCTCACTTCATCTCTGTTAGGTCCAAATATTCTCCTCAAGAGCCTCTTCTGAAACACTCTCAGTCTGTGTTCCTCCCTTAATGTCAGAGACCGAGTTTCACACCCATACAGAGCCACATGCAAAATTATAGTTCTGTATAATCTTATTTTTACGGTTTTAGACAGAGGAGAAGACAAAAGGTTCTGGACTGAATGGTAGCGAGCATTACCCCAAGTCAGTCTCATATTTTTGTGTGATACTGACAGCGTCCACAAATAAAATCAGTTTTTACAAGGAATTAGAAAAGGTTTTAAAGGTAGTGGTCGTGGCCTACTCTCTGAATCGATGCTCAGAGAATAAGGAAAAGTACCAGAAATTTAGAATTGCCTCCACTGTGAATGGAAATGGATTCCACCCGAATACAAATCAGGAATGGATCCGAAAGGTCTCGGTTTATCGGTAAAACATAATTTGTCCTTAACTGTCATGTAATGAATTTACTACTATACAATTTTGAAATTTCCTTATTTTGTAAGGGTATAATTCAAATGGGTGAGAGGTTGTTTCAAACATGTTTTGTATTAACACGGTAAATATATTCTTCGAGCTTGTAAGGAGATTGGATGGTACAATGTACATACAAGTTTCTTTTGTCAGTTTCTGCGCTGAGATGTGAGAGACGCGACCGGCTTTTGTACATGTATCCGGCAAACACTTCTGTCCCCCCGGGTTTATTGTACATAGTGCAGAAACTCAACGTGCGGAATGCATTGCGTCAGACATTTCATGGGATTTGAACCAGCGAGCCGGAATAGCAGCAGTCAGCAATGTCAGGGCTCTAGCCTCCACAACTGGAGGCTATCTCCTACGTTTGTAACAAACAGACCGGACAGTCTGCTGTAATATGTAGTCGTTCTTGCCTGTGATATGGCAACAAGCTTGACCCTCTATAGAAGCCTTCAAATACATAGTCACGTGTATATGTGACTGTAGACAGCGTATATATTGGTGAATAGACTGACCACTTACAAGTCATTACCGGTCACGGTAGCCGAACAGTCTAAAACATGAACTGTTTTCGCTCGCTCGAAAGGCGGGATCGTGGGTTCCAATCCCACACAAGGCATGGATGTTTGGTGTGTGTATGCGTTTATTCTGTGTTTGTGTTCTCCTGTGTTTAGGTGGAGACCTTGCGACGAGCTGATCACCTGTCCAAGGAGTCCTACCATCTGTAAAATGATAAAGGAAACTGAGAAATCAGCCCCGTGCTCCCAAGTGGGAGCGGGAGGACAAAGATGTACAGGTCATAGCTACAAATAAATATAACACGATCGCAGATTTCCACAATTTACAGTTCACTACATGCTGAGTCTTTTCCAGCCTGCAGCGTCTCCACTAGTCGTTGCTTGGTAACAGCTCTCAGCAATGGAGATTCTTCAGCTCATGTGTTCCCACAACTGAACTATATAGCCATCTCTTCTCAGCCTCGCTTGCAAAACTCAACTCTCAACTAACTGTCAAAGTCAAAGTCAAAGTCACATTGCGACTGACGGTCAGTCAGTCAGTAAGTCTTGGTGTCGAGCCCAGTCTGGGGCTCATGACCAGATATTTATTACCGTTTGACAGCTACGGTTTTGTTTTTGTGGGAAGCCCTCTCTGAAGAGAGGACGGGTCTGTCTTTTTTACATGCTACTGGCTCTTGCCAGCGCAGTCTTTCTCGGGTCCGTATCCCTTGGGACTCGCGACCGTATTTTACTGACTCAGATTTGAGACTTTCCTTTTCGTCGCCTCCTACGACTCGCAGGGTCACGGTGGAGGTATTCGACCCCACCTCCACACGGGTGTCAACTAACTGATTAATCCAGCTCTCTTCCTTATACCTTCGGCACGGACCGCGTAGAAAACGTCTTCTATTGTCGCGTTTACGTCTGTTGGTGTGACCACGTGATCGGTACTGAGCCATTGTCTACCAACGGTCTGCTTGATAATAGCGCCGTCACATATTTACGGTACCGTTACCTAGCAATGGATGTTGTCTTTCTGATTAAATTATCCAGACTTTCAGCGGACATGCCATAACATAGTACAGTGACTGATGATAACAAGATGCTGAGAATATTTGAAGCTGTCCTCAATAAAACTTAGATTTGTGTTAATGAAATTATTATTATTATTATTATTATTATTATTATTATTAATAATTCGGTTGTTGTTTATTTACTTTTCTGAAGTAATGTGTTTTTCTCCAGTGCTTGCCTGTAATTTGAGTTTGACTTTATGTTGTGATTGTCCATAATGTAATTACTTGTGTCTACACTGTGTTGTATCTGTAATTGGCCTCGTGGCTGTTGACTCGGCACATAAATAATGAAGAGTTGAACTGAACTGAATTGAATTGAATAACAGTAGCAAGAGAAAATTACATAATGAAGAGATTAATAATTTATGTTCCCAGCTAGATATTTTTGAATAATTAAACAAGAAAGTGAGATGGGATGGGAATGTAGAATGCACATATAATTTGTTAGAAATACTGAAGAAAATGGGTCAAAACTTTGAGGTAGGCAAGAAAATGATACTGAGATGGGTCTTAAATAAATGAATTTCGAAAGTGAACAAGATTAAAGTGACCAGTGGTGGGCTGTTGTGGACATGGTAATGAACTTTTCTTTCCATAAAATGATTGGAATTTCTTGAATATCCAAGTCGCCATTAGCTTTGCAAGAATGGCTTTGTTACGTTAAATTAGATTACACTGAGCACAAGAAATTGTAATAAAGTTTTTGACTTTGGTGTCTATTTTCCCGCAGGTTCATATCCTTACGTTAGCCTGCGGGTCCAGTACCGCGAAAGAAGCCTACATTTACATCACCTCAATCTCGCAGCCACAAGCAAGTCTCGGTGAGTAAGAACTCACTCTATCTCATAACTTGTCTTACAATATTCAGTTCATTCCATTCATTTTGGTGTGTCAGCTAATGTAGAAATACCAGCCCTGCTCTCACGTTCTATTCCCGTGCTGAAGACCGTCTATACTGACTGAGGTGTCTTGCGGTTTTCCTCAGTTTCTCCATGTATATGCCGGGTAATTACATCAAACTAGGACACAAACGTTTCCAGCCCCGTCTCTCCAAATTCATTATTCACTAATCATCATACCAGTTTACGACGATTATTCCGTGTTACCGACGTTACCCTTAAGGTAAAGGTAAAGCTAGCCCTGTAACAGGCCGTGAAGGCCCATAGGGCTGTGAGACGTTAAGGGTCCCACATTTTCTAGGCAATCGGCTCACAAATAGCTGTGAGGTTGTCAGCCTTATGAGCAGGCCGCCCAGTACTCACACGAAAATTCCGGGAAATTCATTTCCATATGAATTTTAGTCCCAATGAAATGTACTGATGTATATCGTTAAGAAAACAAGAATGGATAATGCAACCCAGGGAACATTTTTAGGTACAAGAACCAAGTATCACCAGAGGAAATTTTTGGAAGAGTCATGACTTTCAAAACAAAATTTAAAGTGAAAAAAAATAGTAGACTTTCCTTCTGTTTAGTTTATTAAGAACCACGCCATGAAAACGTGAAAGTGAATGGTCAACTTCATGCTCTGGCCGCTGTACCCCCATGAAAAGAGCCCCTGGTACCCATTGGAGAGGAGGTTGGTGAGGCCCAGAGCCGGTCTTGAAGCTGTGGAGTAAAGAAATATATCTTTCCCATGCTGGAAATAGAACCGCGGCCCTCAGCTCGTAGACGGTCGCTATACCGACTGAGCTATTCCGGCTCTCGAACGCTTAAATGGGTGTGAGTATAAGATCCTTTTGATTGTAACAGAAGTAAATGAGTCCTCAGTTTTATTACCATTCGAGATATGGGAAGTGAAGTTAAATTTAATTAACCTCTGTAATAGATGGAAGTGAGTGGTCAGCTTCACGCCTCTGCCTCTTTACACCGATACCCACTTTGTAGGGGACTGGGTGAGCCCCAGAGCCGGTCCGGACGTTATGGAGAAGGGAAAGGTCTCTTGCCCCTGCTGGGAATGTAACCCCCTTTACTAGGTCGTACAAATCGTAGCCGAAAGAGACCACTGGGAAGACCAAGGCGTAGGTGGGTGGACAATATTAAAATGTCTTAGAGAGATAGGATGAGATTGTATGGATTACATTGATCTGGCTCAGGATAGAGACCAATGGAGGGCTCTTGTGAACACGATAATGAACCTTCGGGTTCCATAAAATGCTGGGAAATTCTTGAGTAGCTGCAGAATTGGAGGCTTCTCAAGAAGGGCTCGGTTCCATGAATGAGTGAGTTAAGTCGCTATGTCGACTCTCCTACGCCGGCTCCACGTTTATCCAGCCGTAACTTGGTTCACTGTTTCCTTGTTCCGCAACTGAGGTTACTTTTACGGTGTAAGAAAGAGTGATGCGCCCATCTGCACTTGCTCTAAAAGGGGATTTACCGCCATTCTTGCTCTTATTCTTCTATGACCTTACATCCCGATTCTGCCAGGGCCAATTCTTTTGTGGGGGTTTTCAAAATCGACACTAAAACGAGAGTTTGGACTCTTTCAGAGCAAAAGCGTACTGTCGGAGGCCTCTCATTAATGCAGAACAGAACAATACGAATATACGTATCAGCTGTGCCTCACTTACACTTTTAAAGGTAAAGTTGTCCCTGTGCGAGTGGTTATGATCGTGAGTGTAAAAAGCGATTGTCCAATAAAAGTATTCGTCACAATCGAAACCCGCAGAATTTTCTTGTCGCGTTACCTAGGAAACACGCGACAATACAAAATGGTAGATATGTACCGTTGCCAAAATTCGGAGTTTTTGGTTATTGTTAAAGTAAGGTTTACTTGTGTAAGATTTGAGGCTTCCACGGCGGTGACTATGAAGAAAGTAGTCTTCTGGGATTTNTGCTTTCTTCAAGGTTTACTTGTATTTGCTTTCCACTGTGTTTCAGGAGGACCAAGAATAGTTTCATTTCAGCAGACTCAGTGGGAAACATGACATGATATTATTTGTTTTTAAAAAATATTTCTCTCTTAGAGAACAATATTTGAAACGTGCGGTATGTGTAACTCTATATACTGCTCTTCACTGTATATCCAGTAGGGCATATACTCGCTCTGACGAACATTCTACTTCTGAGCCATGTAATTAAATACCTTGCTCATACAGAAAATGATAAATTTTGGAGTGTTCTGCTGAACACTGGTGTATAGGAAAGACTTGTATTGATGGTTGCATGTCATCCTTTTGACCAGAGCGAATTTAACACACACAAACATCTGATCTCATTTGCGTCTCATGGGGCAACAACTGATACGACCTCTGTGGAGGTCAGTTACAAACTTTGTATCGTACATTCGTTTACAGCTTTGAGATAAATAATTGATTTTAAGGTTATTTAATGACGCTGTTTTGACTACATGGTTCATGTAGTATCGAGACATATTAGATCACAAATTGAACCAATATCTCGGCACAATAATAAGGATTTATGTTTCATAAAATATGAGATGACAAGGTATTTTGAGAAGCGGACGGCACAAAGAAAGTGTCTTGCCATTTTCAGTATGTTATAAATTTTGTGCAAAAATTAGATGAAATTTTTCACTTGAACTCGTTAAGTTTTTAAGTCTTTAGTTGTAGTGTTTCAGGTTCTCACAGCAATTGCTATGAAGAATTTTATATTCTGGGATGTAACGCCATGCAGTACGTTGAAAGTCAACTGACGTTTCGGAGGAACATATCGCCTCTATCTTTAGCTATTGAAAATAAGCTAAGCAAGAAATTAGTCTGAAGCAGGTAGCAAACAAAACAACTAAATGCTGGTTTCTTTGAACCTGAAGATGGAGACGATATGTCTCTCTGAAACATTGGTTGATTTTCAACGGACTACACGGGTTTATATCCGAGGAGACGGAAATCATTAGTTTTCCCATGAGTTCATAAAATGATGCTGAGTCCCTTTTTGCACAGAAACGGTTTGGTCATGCATTGTTCGTGCGAATTCGTTCCTATTGCAATCCTTTTAACAGGACAGTGATCGAGCATTCGGCATCAGACTTGGTTATAGTAAGGGTAGGGAATGAATGCGGAGGGAGAGAGAGGGAACTCTCCAAATTGATACTTACTGCGCAAGCGCAGTTCGTGATGCTATAGCCGTTGCGCGTGCAGTGATAACAATTCTTGCCAGACCGCCCGGCCATTTACAGCAGAGAGGCCATAAGTATTTTTGGACTGTATAGTATAACAGCAGCAGAGAGTGGGGTGTCTCTGCCTTTCATCCTAACGGAACTGCAAGTCGCAGGTGCAGCAGTATGAGTTCAGCACGTGGAAACCTCCATCAATCTTATATAGAAGAAGCACGTTCAGGCAGTATAGGCACATTATTGCCTATAAGAAAAATATATTCTTACATAAGCTATTTCTTTTTTTTTACACTTTCGCATCAGTCAGGACTGCAATAAAAGACGTCAGTTTCTACCCGTCTCCCCCACTTCCAAACTACGGAATTATATCGATTTTTTGCTTGGCTTAAAAAGAAATACACTTCAAGCGGTAGTGTTTTTATTTTAAGAATATTTCATACTGCTCTGCTATGTAACGTCGTGAAATCCATTACTATTGGTTATTCGTTTACAAATTCCACTGTTTGAAATATCAAGCTTTGTTTCTGAAAGCAGGATTGGTTATGTGTGCCATGTAATATATTACGCAAAGGGAAGAGTGTGACTTATATGTATTCACATATTTTATAAATTTTCATTTCTTTAATCATTTTGCTTATCTTCAATTTTCGGTGCAGTTTAGAATGTGCACAATTCCTCCTGTGGACTTATTTTTGGTACTTTGTGTGATTAACTAGGACATCCCTTAAGTTTAACCTAAGAGACTGAAAAACAGTATTACAGTTCACATTAATAATTTATCATATTAGCTAATATATTCTTAGAGCGTTCTAGGCTAAATTTTCAAATTAAATAATTTTATTTTTTTCCCCGTTAAGGTTTCTTTATTTTTTATTTCTATCATTGGTTCTTCCAACACATTCACTCCCGTAACCATTTTTCACAGACGGTAGGACTCCTTGGACGAGTGATCAGCTCGTCGCAAGGCAGCTACCTAAACACAGGAAAACACAAACACAGAATAAACGCACACACACATGAAACATCGATGCCCTGAGTGGATTCGAACCCACGAGCTCAGCGTCAGAGCGAGCGAAGACAGTACATGCCTCAGACCGCTCGGCTACCGTGACCGTCAGTGCATAAGAATAATATATAAGAATTCAGTTCGTACCTCACAGGAAAGAGATACGAACCCACGGTCCGGCTTCCGAGCGAGCGAAGACAGTGCATGCCTTAGTCGGCTCGGTCACTGCCATTGCTAAGTCTTGTTTATAGTCGGCTTGAAATACAGAATTTCTTGTTAACATACATACCAGACGTAGCGCAGCTAATGCCATTGCCTTATTTGATATACGAGTATATACAGAATGTCCCAGGAGGAATGTGCCAAATTCGGGAGGGTGTTCCTTATGTTAAAGTATGTCGATATAACCCAAAACACCTATGTCCAAAGTTGAACGGTTACGGAGATAATGGCCAGAGAAGCGTGAAACTTTGACCGGTGTTACACACTTGTTGATTACAAAATACATATTAAAACTGGCAGGAATATGTGGTTTCTGTAATGTTAATAATGTACGTAACATCAAACTAACTTGTGAGTGACATGAAGCCATAAAATTGAAGTACAAAATACTCGCTCGCCATGTCATAACTGTCCTTAGGTTTCCAAGCACTATACATGACACATGACTGGCAAGCGCTGACTTAACATGGCCGACTGCGCTATAAGCCGACCACATAACTGTATTAAACGTACATTCACGGAAAATCTCTTTTGGAATTTCGTTTCCATTATCTCATTTTATTATTATGGGACCATGTATGCACATTTCGTAAATTATTTACACCGTCCA
>NW_019735462.1:2083941-2084262 GCF_002891405.2 Cryptotermes secundus
ATCTCGGGATGAGCTTTTATCCAGAGGCACAAATCCATACGCTGTGCATGGTCGCCTGGTTCCAGATGTTGTACCCTTTGATCATGGTAAGGATAAAACTCTTCATCATATAAAGTTCGCCACACCTGCATACGTGACACCCCGATGCGAGAGGCCATTCTACGAGTGGACAGACGCGGATTTCTCTCAACCATCTCAAGAATGTTCTCTCGTGTGTTTATCATTCGTACATCCTCCCTTTCAGAGTGCACAGAAACACTCGGAAGAGAACCAGTATCACGCAATGTCTGGTGAATTTGCGTAAATACACTTCGAGATGGA
>NW_019735462.1:2084586-2098379 GCF_002891405.2 Cryptotermes secundus
GCATACTTTAACATAAGGAACACCCTCCCGAAGTTTGGTCCATTCCTCCTGGGATATCCTGTATATAAAACAAATAAAGCTATCCCTGTACCAGGCCAATAGGGTTGTGAGACGTTGACGGTCCCATATTATCTAGACCAGTGTTCCGCAAAATTTTTCTACTCGGGGCACACCATGAAGTATCCATGACTCAACACGGCACACCAAAATGTTATTCCCCTCAAAAACGCATGATATCCCACAATTAATACAAATACGTATCGTCATCAACTTACTACTATATTATATTATTATTATCATTAAACAGAAATCTACTCATGAAATATATTAACTATTAATGAGCTATAATTCACTGTAGAGTGCACAAAATACACTTCTATTAGTCTTAAAGTAAATACAGTAATTCTACTCATACCCTCAATGTGATACTTGCGCCTCCGTGGCTGCACACAGGCGACTGATCCGTGGTGGAGTCGTTGACAAGGCAAGTCTCATTTCTTCATCGATGGATTTGAGCCGCTCTCTTTTTATGTCTTAATTTCAGTTAACGTCGAGAAGCCCACTTCACACAAATATGTAGTTGTGAATGGCAATAACACATTAACTGCCATCTCGGAGATAGCCGGGTATCCACACCTTATTGCCAACCAAAACGTATCCAAAAGCACATCGAGGAGTTGTAGTTTCAATGTTCTGTCTGCTTTTCATGTGCGAGTTCCTCTTGTATATTAACCGGAAGATGTTCTGAATTCACAATAAATGGATGACGAACCCAGTCGAAATCTTATTGAATTTCTGCTGCAGCATTTCTAAATATTCTTTAATTGCGTCCATTACCGCTTTATTGCCGTCAGCAAGTGGCCATACGGCCGGGAACATCTCAAACGACCCATCTGCAATTCTCTAACTAGCAACCAAAATTTGCGAACTACTTCAGAACACAGCTGTGATAGAACTGAAAAAATTGTAAAACGCTTGATCTCTACACTTCAAACGGAAGAAATGACACTATACCGACTTTATTTTTAAATATTTATAACTTTAAATTAAGTCAAACAGTCGGTGGATGCATCGATACAGGAAGAAAGTCATAAAGTTGAAGAAGCACTAAGTTCTAACAAACAGGGCAAATACCAAAACAGCGTTATAAAAGACAGGGAAACCGTTGCTAATCCCTGAAATTTTAGGGAAAAGCACGTATACAGAACATGCGGTAAGCATGTCAAAGAAGCTGCGTAGATGCGAGAAAAATAAAAATGAATCAATAATAATACTGTCACGTATTGGGTGTATAACTCGACAAATAACTTCACGCCGTATTTGGTATAGCGAATTTTATTTCACATTCGCACTTACAATCACCCAAATTACAGATTCACAATTACTGCTATCTGCAGTATCACAAATACTATACTCCAAATGCCAGAATACAACTGACTGGTTGCTGGCTAACTCGGAACTAACTCGGAGGTAGCTCAACAGACTAACTGTGAATAGCCTTCGCAGCTCCTCATGTAGCCTCGATTGGACAATAAAGAAAACGGCCACGTAATAAGCACCCTTGTTGCCTGGCGCTGTGTTGCTAGCAACGCTAGCGGTAGTAACCGCTGTTACTACCGTTGTCTCTCGCAATCCTGGTTACCCGCGCTGCTTAGCAACCCGCGGTACCCTTGGTGACGTCATCGCTGTTGACTCGCGTTGCATAACGACCAGGATGCTGGGACTCGGCTAACTTCGGCTCCGCTCGGCTCACTTCGGCTGTCAGGGGGGGAGGGGCGTCATCCATAACTCAACATGTGACAATACTATGATATAACAACAACTGTGAATAAATAATTTACGTTTAATTTCTCAGAATACAACATTACTGTACATACAAAATCACAGTATGTAATAAAGAATGAACAAGCATCATCTTGTTTAATCAGTGCAGTGGCTGAGAGTAAAATACAAGCATATGAAACACGGTAACAGGGATAAAATAAAACGAATAAAATTCGATAATTAATTTTTTACAATAGGTAAAAGTACGCGTTAGGTTAGGTTTGGTTAAGATAGGTTAGGTTAGGTTAGATTTGCGCAGTAGACTTGTTGGCATCAATTAGTAACGGAGGGGTACCATTCCCTGCTGTTAAGTTAGGTCAGGTGAGGGGAGATGAGGTGAGGTTAGGCAAGGTGAGGTGAGGTGACGTGAGGTGACGTGAAATGACGTGACGTGACTTGACGTAACTTGGTCTGATTTGACGTGTCTTGGCGTGTCTTGGCGTGACTTGGCGTGACTTTGCAGGACTTGACGGACATTGACGTCACTTTACATGGCGTGACGTGATGTGGCATGACTTGGGGTGATTTGACGAGAGACGGGGCGAGGTGGGGCGAGGTGAGGCGAGTCTAGGCTAGGCTAGGCTAGGCTAGGCTAGGTTAGGTTAGGTCAGGTAATGTAAGGTTTGATTAGGTTAGGTTAGGTTTGCGCAGTACACTGGTACGCATCAATTAGTAACTGGGGGATACCATTCCCTGCTGTTAAGTGAGGTGAGGTGAGGTGAGATGAAGGGACGTGAGGTACAATGAGGTGACGTTACATCACGTGACGTGAAGTGCCTTGGCGTGACTTCTCCTGACTTGTGTTGACTTGACGTGACTTGGCGTGACTGGGCGTGACTTGGCCTGACTCGACGTAACTTGATGTGACTTGGCGTGACTCGACGTGAGTTGGCGTGATTCAACGTGACTTGAGGTGACATGGCGTGACTTGACATGACCTAACGGGACTTGGGGTGACTCGCCGTGACTTGGCGTAATTCGACGTGACTTGACGTAATTCGACGTGACTTGACGTGACTTGACGTCACTTGACGGGAGGCGAGGCTAGACGGGTTTTGGCGAGTCTTGGTAAGGCTAGGTTACGTTAGGTAAGGTTAGGTTAAGATAGGTTAGATTACGTTATGTTATATTAGGTTAGATTAGGTTAGGTTTGCCCAGTAGACATGTCCGCATCACTCAGTAACTGAGGGGTAACATTTCCTGCTTTAAGTTAGGTTAGGTGAGGTTGGGTAACGAGACGTGACGTGACTTGGTGTGACTAGGTGTGACTTGGCGTGACCTGGCGTGACTTTGCGTGACTTGATGTGACTTGACATTACTTGCCGTTAATTGGCGTGACTGACAGACTTGACGTGACTAGGCGTCACTTGGCGTGACTTTGCGTGACTTGACATTACTTGCCGTTACTTGGCGTGACTGACTGACTTGACGTGACATGGCGCGACTTAACGTGACATGGCGCTACTTGAAGGGAGGCGAGGCGAGACGGGTCTAGGCGATACGAGGGTAGGCTAGGACAGGCTACGTTAGGTTAGATTAAGTTAGGTTAAGTTACGTAAGGTTAGGTTAGGATAGGTTGGGTTTGCGCAGTAGACTTGTCCGCATCAAACAGTAACTGAGGGTTACGTTTCCCTGCTCTTATGTTAGGTTAGTCGAGGAGAGGTTGTGTGAGTTGACGTCCGTGTTTTGACGTGACTAGGAGTGACATGGCGTAACTTAGTGTGACATGGCTTGACTTGGCATGACTTGAAATGACTTGGCGTGACTTGATGTGACTTGGCGTGACTGACATGACTTGACGTGACTAGACGTGACATGATGTGAGTTGACGTAACTTAACGTGAGGCGAGGCGAGGCTGGGTTAGGTTAGGTTAGGTTAGGTTTCCGCAGTAGACTTGTCGGCATCAATCAGTAACTGAGGGTTTCCATTCCCTGCTGTTAAGTTAGGTTGTTGAGGTGAGGTTGGGTGTGGTGACATGACGTGACGTGACTTGGCGTGACTAGGCGTGACTTTGCGTGACATGGCGTGACTTGACGTTACTTGACGTGACTTGGCGTTACTGTCGTGATTTGACGTGACATGACGTGACTTAGCGTGATTCGACGTGACTTGGCGTAACTTCGCGTGACTTGACGGGAGGTGAGGCTAGACGGGTCTAGGCGAGGCGAGGCGAGGCGATACGATGCGAGGCTAGGTTAGGTTAGGTTAGGTTTGCGCAGTAGACTTGTCTGTATCAATCAGTAACTGATGGGTACCATTCCCTGCTGTTAAGTAAGGTTAGATGAGGTGAGGCTGGGTGAGGTGCCGTGACGTGACGTGACTTGGCGTGCGTTGGCATGATTTGGCGTGACTTGACGTGACCTGGCGTGGGTGACGTGACATGACGTGACGTGACGTGACTTGGCGTGACTCGACGTGACTTCACGTGACTTGACCTGACTTAACGTGGCTTGACGTGACATGGCGTGACTTGAAGGGAGGCGAGGCGAGACAGGTCTAGGCGCTGCGAGGCGAGGCGAGGCTGGGTTAGGTTAGGTTACGTTAGGTTTGCGCAGTAGACTTGTCGGCATCAATCAGTAACTGAGGGTTTCCATTCCCTGCTGTTAAGTTAGGTTGTTGAGGTGAGGTTGGCTGTGGTGACGTGACGTGACGTGAGGTGACGTGACTTGGCGTGACTTGACGTGACTTGGCGTTACTGTCGTGAATTGACGTGACATGACGTGACTTAGTGTGATTCGACGTGACTTGCCGTAACTTGGTGTGACTTGACGGGAGGTGAGGCTAGACGGGTTTATGCGAGGCGAGGCGAGGCGAGGCGATGCGATGCGAGGCTAGGTTAGGTTAGGTTAGCGCAGTAGACTTGTCTGTATCAATCAGTAACTAATGGGTACAATTCGCTGTTGTTAGGTTAGATGAGGTGAGGCCGGGTGAGGTGTCGTTACGTGACGTGACTTGGCGTGACTTGACGTGACTAGGCGTGATTTGGCGTGACTCGACGTGACTTCAAGTGACTTTGCGTGACTTGACCTGACTTAACGTGGCTTGAAGTGACATGGCGTGACTTGAAGGGAGGCTAGGCGAGACGGGTCTAGGCGCTGCGAGGCGAGGCGATGCCGGGTTAGGATAGGTTAGGTTAGGTTAGGTTAGGTTTGCGCAGTAGACTTGTCGGCATCAATCAGTAACTGAGGGTTTCCTTTCCATGCTGTTAAGTTAGGTTGTTGAGGTGAGGTTGTGTGTGGTGACGTGACGTGACTTGACGTGACTTGGCGTGACTAGGCGTGACTTTGCGTGACATGGAGTGACTTGGCGTTACTGTCGTGAATTTGACGTGACATGACGTGACTTAGCGTGATTCTACGTGACTTGGCGTAACTTTGCGTGACTTGACGGGAGGTGAGGAGAGACGGGTCTTGGCTAGGCGATGTGAGGCGTTGCGAGGCTACGTAAGGTTAGATTAGGTTAGATTAGGTTAGGTTTGCGAAGTAGACTTGTCTGTATCAATCAGTAACTGATGGGTACCATTCACTACTCTTATGTTAGGTTAGGTGAGGTGAGGCTGGGTGATTTGCCGTGACTTGGCGTGACTAGGCGTGAGTTGGCATGACTTGGCGTGACTTGACGTGACTCGACGTGACTTGGCGTGAGTGACGTGACATGACGTGGCGTGGCGTGACTATGCGTGACTTGGCTTGACTTGACGTGACTCGACGTGACTTCACGTGATTTTACGTGACTTGACCTGAGTTAACGTGGCTTGACGTGACTTGGCGTGACTAGGAGTGAGTTGGCATGACTTGGCGTGACCTCACGTGACTCGACGTGACTTGGTGTGAGTGACGTGACGTGACGTGACGTGGCGGGGCATGGCTACGGGTCACTAGGCGTGACTTGGCTTGACTTGGCGTGACTCGACGTGACTTCACGTGATTTTACGTGACTTGACCTTTGTTAACGTGGCTTGACGTGACATGGCGTGAAGTGAAGGGAGGCGAGGCGATACGGGTCTAGGCGCTGCGAGGCGAGGCGAGGCCAGGCTGGGTTAGGTTAGGTTATGTTAGAATAGGTTAGGTTATGTTAGGTTAGGTTAGGTTAGGTTATGTTGTGTTAGGTTTGCGCAGTAGGCTTGTCGGCATCAATCAGTAACTGAGGGTTTCCATTTCCTGCTGTTAAGTTAAGTTGTTGCGGTGAGGTTGAGTGTGGTGACGTGACGTGACATGACTTGTCGTGACTAGGCGTGACTTTGCGTGACATGGCGTGACTTGACGTGACTCGGCGTGACTAGGCGTGACTAGGCGTGGCTCGACGTGACTTCACGTGACTTTACGTGACTTGACCTGACAACGTGACTTGACGTGACATGGCGTGACTTGAAGGGAGGTGAGGCTAGACTGGTCTAGGCGAGGCGAGGCGAGGCGATGCGATGCGTGGCTAGGTTAGGTTAGATTAGGTTAGGTTAGCGCAGTAGTCTTGTCTGTATCAATCAGTAACTAATGGGTACAATTCACTGCTGTTAAGTTAGGTTAGATGATGTGAGGCCGGGTGAGGTGCCCTTACGTGACGTGACTTGGCGTGACTAGGCGTGAAATTGGCGTGACTTGACGTGACTTGGCGTAAGTGACGTGACATGACGTGACGTGACATGACGTGACGTGACGTGACGTGACGTGACTTGGCGTGACTCGGCGTGACTAGGCGTGACTCGACGTGACTTCACGTGACTTTACGTGAATTGACCTGACAACGTGGCTTGACGTGACATGGCGTGACTTGAAGGGAGGCGAGGCGAGACGGGTCTAGGCGCTGCGAGGCGAGGCGAGGCTGGGTTAGATTAGGTTAGGTTAGGTTATGTTGGAATAGGTTAAGTTAGGTTAGGTTAGGTTAGGTTAAGTTATGTTCTGTTAGGTTNAAATCAGTAACTGAGGGGTTAAGTTAAGTTTGGTGAGGTGACGTTTGGTTAGGTAACGTCAGTGACGTGACTTGGCGTAATTTGGCGTGACTCGACGTGACTTCAAGTGACTTTACGTTACTTGCCCTGACTTAACGTGGCTAGACCTGACATGGCGTGATTTGAAGGGAGGCGAGGCGAGACGGGTCTAGGCGCTGCGAGGCGAGGCGAGGCTGGGTTAGATTAGGTTATGTTAGGTTATGTTGGAATAGGTTAAGTTAGGTTAGGTTAGGTTAGGTTAGGTTAGGTTAAGTTATGTTCTGTTAGGTTTGCGCAGTAGTCTTGTCGGCATCAATCAGTAACTGTGGGTTTCCATTTCCTGCTGTTAATTTGTTGAGGTGAGGTTGGGTGTGGTGACGTGACGTGACGTCACCTGTCGTGACTAGGCGTGACTCTGCGTGACATGGCGTGACTTGACGTTACTTGACGTGACTTGGCGTTACTGTCGTGAATTGACGTGGTATGATTTTACTTAGCGTGATTCGACGTGACTTGGCGTAACTAGGCGTGACATGACGTGACTTGACTTTACTTGTAATGACTTGGCGTTACTGTCGTGAATTGACGTGGTATGATTTTACTTAGCGTGATTCGACGTGACTTGGCGTAACTAGGCGTGACATGACGTGACTTGACTTTACTTGTAATGACTTGGCGTTACTGTCGTGAATTGACGTGGTATGATTTTACTTAGCGTGATTCGACGTGACTTGGCGTAACTAGGCGTGACATGACGTGACTTGACTTTACTTGTAATGACTTGGCGTTACTGTCGTGAATTGACGTGGTATGATTTTACTTAGCGTGATTCGACGTGACTTGGCGTAACTTGGCGTGACTTGACGGGAGGTGAAGCTAGACGGGTCTAGGCGAGGCGAGGCGATGCGATGCGAGGCTTGGTTAGGTTAGGTTAGGTTACGTTTGCGCAGTAGACTTCTCCGCATCAATCAGAAAATTAGGAGTACCATTCCCTGCTCTTAAGTTATGTTAGGTGAGGTGACATTGGGTGAGGTGACTTGACGTGACATGACTTGACGTGTCTAGGCGTGACTTGTCGTGACTTTGCGTGACTTGACATGACTTGGCGTGAATGACGTGACTTGACATCTCTAGACGTGACATGACGTGACTTGTCGTGATTTGACGTGACTTGACGTAACTTGACGTGAGGTGATTCTTGACGGTGCGGGGCGAGGCGAGGCTAGATTAGGTTAAGTTATGTTAGGTTAGGTTAAGCTATGTTAGGTCAAGTTTGGTTAGATTATGTTGTGTTAATTTAGGTTATGTTTACGCAGTAGACTTGTCCGCATAAATCAGTAATCGATATTTATCATTCCCTGCTGTTAAGTTAGTTTAGGTGAGGTGAGGTTGTGTGAGGTGACGTGGCGTGTCTTGGCGTGACATGGCGTGACTTGACGTGACTTAGCGTGACTTGAAGGGAGATGAGGCGAGACGGGTCTAGGTCACGCGATGGTAGGCTTGGCCATGCTAGGTTATGTTAGGTTTGGTTAGGTTAGGTTAGGTTAATTTTGGTTAAGTTAGGTTAGGTTAGGTTAGGTTTGCAAAGTTTACTTGTCAGCATCAGTCAGTATCTGAGGGGTTCCATTCCCTGCTGTTAAGTTTGGTTAGGTGAGACGAGGTGATGTGAGATGACGTGATGTGTTTTGGCATGTCTTGATGTGACTTAGCGTGACTTGAGATAACTTGACGTGAGGCGTGACGAGACGGGGCGGGGCGAGGCGCTGCGAGACGGGAAGGGTGAGGCGAGGTGTGACTAGACGGGGCGAGGCGAGTCGAAACGATGCGGGGGTGTCGAGGCGAGGCTTGTATACGTTAAGTTAGGTTAAGCTAGGTTAGGTTATGTTATGTAAGTTTGCGCAGTAGACTTGTCCGCATAAATTAGTAACTGAGGGGTACCATTCACTGCTGTTAAATTAGGTTAGGTGAGGTGAGTTTGGTTGAGATGAGGTGAAGTTGCGTGACTTGACGTGTCTTGGCGTGACTGACGTGACTTGACGTGACATCGTATGACTTGCCGTAACTTGGCCTGACTAGTCGTGACTTGGAGGGACTTGACGTGACTTGATGTAACTTGCCGTGAGTCTAGGCGAGACGGGGCGAAGCGAGGCGAGACGGGGCGAAGCGAGGCGAGGCTAGGATCGGTTACGTTAGGTCAGGTTAGATTAGATTAGGTTAGGTTAGGTTAGGTTATGTTGGGTTATGTTTGCTCAGTGGACTTGTCCGCATCAATCAGTAACTGAAGGGTGCCATTCCTTACTGTTAATTTAGGTTAGGTGAAGTGAGGTGGTGTGAGGTGACGTGACGTGTCTTGTGACTAGACGTTATTTGGCGTGACATGGCGTGACTTGGCGTGATTTGGCGTGACTTGACGTGACCTGATGTGACTTGGCGTGACTTGATGTGACTTGGCGTGACTGACGTGAATTGACGTTACTAGACGTGATATGACGTGACTTGACGTGATTTGGCGTGACTTGTGGTGACTTGGCGGGACTTTACGTATATTACCGTGAGGCTAGGCGAGGCGGGGCGTGGCTAGGCGTGGCGAGACGAGGCGGGGGGCTAGGCGAGTCTTGCATAGGTTAAGTTAGCTTAGGTTAAGCTAGGTTGTTAGGTTATGTTATGTTAGTTTAGGTTTGCACATAGACTTGTCCGTATAAATCAGTAACTGAGGGGTACCATTCACTGCTGTTAAGTTAGGTTATTTGAAGTGAGATGAGTGGGTGAGGTGACGTGTCGTGGCGTGACTAGACGTTACTTGGCATGACATGGCGTGACTTGGCGGGACTTGAATTGACCTGACATAAATTGCCGTGAGGCTAGCTGAGACTGCGCGGGGCGAGGCGTGGCGGGGCTAGGATAAGTTATGTTAAGTCAGGTTAGGTTAGGTTTTGATAGGTTATGTTATGTTAGGTTAGGTTTGCTCAGTAATATCAATCAGTAACTGAAGGTTATCATTTCTTGCTGTTATATTAGGTTAGGTGAAGTGAGGTGGTGTGAGGTGACATAACGTGTCTTGCCGTGACTAAACGTTACTTGGCGTGACATGGCGTGACTTGGCGTGACTTGATATGACTTGGCGTGTATTGATGTGACTTGGCGTGACTGACGTGAATTTACGTGATTAGACGTGACATGACTTGACTTGACGTGACTTGACGTGACTTCACATACCTTGACGTTAGGCGAGGCGTGACTGGGCGGGGAGAGACGAGGCGGGGTTAGGATATGTTAAGTTAGGTTAGGTTGGGTTAAGTTAGGTTAAGTGATTATAGGTTCGGTTAGGCTAGGTCAGGGTTCCGCAAAATTTTTCTACTCTCAGTACACCATGAAGTATCCATGACTCATCAGCGCACACCAAAATGTTATTCCTCTCAAAATCGCATGATATCCCACAATTAAAATAAATACGTATCGTCATCAACTTTTACTATAATATTGTCGCGTATTGGGCGTATATCGCGACAAATAACTTCACGCCGTATTTGATATAGCGAATTTTATTTCACATTCGCACTTACAATCACCCAAATTACAGATTTACGATTACTGCTATCTGCAGTATCACAATTAGTACACTCCAAATGCCACAATACAACTGACTAGTTGCTGGCTAACTCGGAACTAACTCGGAGGTAGCTCGAGGACTGACTCGGAGGTAGCTCCACGACTGACTGTGAATAGCCTTCGCTGCTCCTTATGTAGCCTTGATCGGACAATTGTCGTCTGGTGCCGTGTTGCTAGCCACGCTGTCCGGAGTTGTTGACTGCTGCCTAGCAACCGCGATATCCCTCGGTGACGTCACCGCTGTTGATTCGCTTTGCATAGCTTCAAGGTTGCGGGGACTCGGCTAACGTCGGCTCCGCTCGGCTCACTTCGGCTCCGCTCGTGACGTCACCGCGGGGAGAGTTGCGGGGTGATTACTCGCCTATTACGCGAGCGCTACGTTATCGCTACGTGCAGCTGGGGAGGTAGGGGTCAACATGTCACAATATTATTATATTATTATTATCATTAAACAGAAATTTACTCATGAAATTTATTAACTATTAATGAAATTTAATTCAATGTAGGGTGCACAAAATACACTCTATTACTCTTTAAAATAAATACAATATTTCTACTCATACCCTCAATGTGATACTTGCGCCTCCATAGCTGCACACAGGCGACTGATCCGTGGTGGAGTCGTTGACAAGGCAAGTCTCATTTCTTCATCGATGGATTTGAGGCACTCTCTCTTTGATGTCTTAATTTCAGTTAACGTCGAGAAGCCCACTTCACACATATATGTAGTTGTGAGTGGCAATAACACATTAACTGCCATCTCGGAGATAGCCGGGTATCCACACCTTATTGCCAACCAAAACGTATCCAAAAGCACATCGAGGAGTTGTAGTTTCAATGTTCTGTCTGCTTTTCATGTGCGAGTTCCTCTTGTATATTAACCGGAAGATATTCTGAATTCACAATAAATGGATGACGAACCCAGTCGAAATCTTATTGAATTTCTGCTGCAGCATTTCTAAATATTCTTTAATTGCGTCCATTACCGCTTTATTGCCGTCAGCAAGTGGCCATACGGCCGGGAACATCTCAAACGACCCATCTGCAATTCTCTAACTAGCAACCAAAATTTGCGAACTACTTCAGAGCACAGCTGTGATAGAACTGAAAAAATGGTAAAACGCTTGATCTCTACACTTCAAACGGAAGAAGTGACACTATACCGACTTTATTTTTAAATATTTATAATTTTAAATGAAGTCAAACAGTCGGTGGGTGCATCGTTACAGGAAGAAAGTCATAAAGTTGAAGAAGCACTAAGTTCTAACAAACAGGGCAAATACCAAAACAGCGTTATAAAATACAGGGAAACCGTTGCTAATCCCTGAAATTTTAGGGAAAAGCACGTATACAGAACATGCGGTAAGCATGTCAAAGAAGCTGCATAAACGCGAGAAAAATAAAAATAAATCAATAATAATACTATGATATAACATCAACTGTGAGTGAATAATTTACCTTTAATTTCTCAGAATACAACATTACTATACATAAAAAATCACAGTATGTAATAAAGAATTTTCAAGCATCATCTTCTTTTATCAGTGCAGTGGCTGAGAATAAAATACAAGCATATGAAACACGGTAACAGGGATAAAATGAAACGAATAAAATTCGATAATTAATTTCTTACAATAGATAAAAGTTCGCGTCACCCTTTTCACCTTTTCACGGCACACCTGTGTGCTGCGGCACACCGTTTGCGGAACACTGATCTAGACAATCGGCTCAGAGATGGCGGTAAGTTTGTCAGCCTTACGCGCCGGNACCCATCTGCAATTCTCTAACTAGCAACCAAAATTGGCGAACTACTTCAGAGCACAGCTGTGATAGAACTGAAAAAATGGTAAAACGCTTGATCTCTACACTTCAAACGGAAGAAGTGACACTATACCGACTTTATTTTTAAATATTTATAATTTTAAATGAAGTCAAACAGTCGGTGGGTGCATCGTTACAGGAAGAAAGTCATAAAGTTGAAGAAGCACTAAGTTCTAACAAACAGGGCAAATACCAAAACAGCGTTATAAAATACAGGGAAACCGTTGCTAATCCCTGAAATTTTAGGGAAAAGCACGTATACAGAACGTGCGGTAAGCATGTCAAAGAAGCTGCATAAACGCGAGAAAAATAAAAATAAATCAATAATAATACTATGATATAACATCAACTGTGAGTGAATAATTTACCTTTAATTTCTCAGAATACAACATTACTATACATAAAAAATCACAGTATGTAATAAAGAATTTTCAAGCATCATCTTCTTTTATCAGTGCAGTGGCTGAGAATAAAATACAAGCATATGAAACACGGTAACAGGGATAAAATGAAACGAATAAAATTCGATAATTAATTTCTTACAATAGATAAAAGTTCGCGTCACCCTTTTCACCTTGTGACGGCACACCGTTTGCGGAACACTGATCTAGACAATCGGCTCAGAGATGGCGGTAAGTTTGTCAGCCTTACGCGCCGGTCGCGCTTTACTCCCCAGGAAAATTATTTAAGTAATTCCTGGTACTCATTTCTGTTAGAGGCTGAATCGACCCCAGGGCCATAGTGCGGCTGGAGGGATTAGGTCAATTGAAAAAAAATCCAATGACCTCATCGGGACTTTAACCCGCGACCTTCCGGCTTGTAGCATAGCCCCTTACCCAACTACGCTACCACGTGCCCCATTTGTTATATATATAATGATACGTTTTACTCTTCTTATGTAGAGTTTTTTATAATTCCTTTTTTTAGTCATTCTGTGGCTAATATTCAGATGTGATCATTGACCTCGACCAAGAACATCTATTAAATTAACCTAAGGCTCTGCTATAGCTCAGGCGGTTGGTAGCCGACTTCTCACTATGGCTGCCCAGGTTCGGCCTCGGGTCAGGTCATATTGGATTTGTGGTGAACGAGGTTGCACTGGGGCAGGTTTTCTCCAAGTACTTCACTTTCCCTTGCCAATTTTCATTCCACTGCACCACAGTCATCATCATCTGTGACCTGGGGCTGGTACAGTAGGCCAAATAATCACAGAGTGTACTCAGTCTCACCCCACGAGAAAAAAAATTAATGAATCTATAGATGAGGGTGCAGATTCAGCAGTACCTTAATTGTTTGCTGATACTTTTATCTTTTCCGCAGACTAAAGGCGTTCGAATCCCGATGAGGTTAATTTTTTCAATTTACCTAATCCTTCCAGCAGCACTATAACTCTGGGGTCGACTCAGCCTCTAACAAAAATGAGTACCAAGAATCTTCCTGGGAGTAAAGGGCGCCCGGCGTGTAAGGCTGACAACCTCACCGCCATCTGTGAGCCGACTGTCTAGAGAAATTGTGGAAGCCTCGACCTCTCACAACTCTATGGGCCTCCACGGCCTGTTACAGGGATACCTTCACTTTATTATTATTATTATTATTATTATTATTATTATTATT
>NW_019735462.1:2098398-2146355 GCF_002891405.2 Cryptotermes secundus
CTGAGGCATGGACCGTCTTTGCCTGCTCGAACACTGAGATCGTTGTTTCGAATCCCACTAAAGACATGGATGTCTTGTGCGTTTGTTCTGTATTTATGTTGTTCTCTGTGTAGATAGCGGCCTTGCGGCGGGCTGATCCCCCGTATAAGCTGTCCTGTCGACTGTGTATAGGATTAAAAATTGAAAAAAAAGGGCCAACTTCCAAAGGGCCAACTTCCAAAGGGCCGTAAAGCCAGAAAGGAAGAAACTGTTGCAATCGTCCTTTGGTATGATAATTTTTCACGTAAATAAGTAAAAAATTGAACTGAATTAAATTATTTGGATGATATAAATTGCCTTGTTTGTATTCTATTGGTGTGCTTCTCTATTTTCTTTGCTCGTGCTCACTTCGTAATTGGCCTTTGAGGTGTTATACTAGCACATAAAAGAAATAAGACCCGAACTGAATTACTTTATGTATTTTCTGTTCTACTTTGTCTCTGTCTTTTCATATCTTCCATATTAATAATAATTTGACATCAGCCTCTGTGGTCTAGTGGTCAGAGTTTCTAGCTAAAATCCAGATGTCCTGCTTTCGATTCCCTGCGCTGTAAAATTTTCTGAGAAGTAGTTAGTCTGGAACGGTGTCCGCTCAGCCTCTTGAGGATAATTGAGGAAATACTTCAGGCGAAAGTAGCGGCTCCGGTCTAGAAAACCGAAATAAAGTGCATTGGGGATCCGTTACGAGACACCCTCTATCCGCTAAAGTTGGCACTAACTCCGCCGACAAACGGCGCTCGCTCGGTCGGTATAGTTCGCTTGCGGACTACAGGTCACGGAGTTTTCTTTTTGTTTGTTGTATACCTCAACTCAGATTAGGGACGCATCCTTTCAAATCCTAATTCACCATTCACCAATTATTGTAGCATAAAAGGTAAAGTTGTCCCTGTGTCTAACTAATTAAGCACTACGCCATGAAGGCGCATGGGGGAGTGGNGCTCCTCCTCGGAACACTCCAAAGTTTACAGAGTTCAGTTGCTCCTCCAGGCACTGCCCTTTAGTTAGATGTGTTTCTGCTGCAGATGCAGTTTTTAAATCAACAGATATATTCAGAAACTCAGGTTTAAGTACAAGCAGCCTCGATGGCATATTAATACAATTATTGTGTTTCTGGATCCGGTCAAGAAAACCGAGATTAACGGCCGTGGGGATCCTTTGCGCTGACCACGCGACGCCCTCTATCTACTAAAGTTGGCACTAACTTCGCCGACAAGCGGCGGTTGCTCGGTCGGTATAGTTCTCTTTCGGACTAAAACCACGATAGTAGTAGTAATTGTGTTTCTGGACATTATCCAGCGTCCTGTTTGAATAAAATAATGACAGTGTTTTAAATAAAAACAGGAAGCTGGACAATGTCCAAAGATACAACAGTCGTGTAAACAACCTAAACTAACAGTTTTATCTTTTTTTTCTTTTTCTATTTATATTTGTGCTGGCTCTGTAATTTGGCACTGGCTGTTGAATTCAGTACGTAAACAAATGATTTGAATTTTTTTTAATTCGCCAATCGGGGGGTGGAGTCCAGCTGGGTCCACTAGGCACGGCGGACACGATTATGCTATTGTACCTGCCCCGGGTGGTTATGATGAGAATTTGGTAGAATGAAGATTGGCAGGGGAAACCGAAGTACTCGGAGAAATCCCGCACCAGCGCCCCTTTGTCCACCACAAATCCCACTTGACAAGACCCGGGATCGAACCTGGGCCGCCGCTGTGGGAAGTCAGCGACTAACCGTGTGAACTATGGCGCAGAGCAAGATTTGAATTCAGCGGTGGTGCAACGTAACAGTTGCACTAGCATGGATACTTTCTTGCCCGACTTTTATCCCGATACGCCCTTATGCGCTGTCAGTGACGTGGCAAAGCAATAAGAAAATGCTTTTATTATTGACTGGCTTACCGAATTCACCCTCGGGCTCGCAATGAGTTGTTTCACAGGCTGACGATGCGGGAGACTGAACCGATAACCACTGTTCTTTGTAAAATATGCGTGAGTGACCGAGTGACGGAGTGACGGAGTGGAGTAGGTGTGTTAGTAACGCCGTGACGCCTTTTGTGGTTTTTGTGGCAGATACAGACGCTACTAGAAGCAGGATGACATAACGTTTGAAAGATCTCTGTGTATATACTGAAAAAAATAATAATGATATCTTGGGTAACCATCTAACAAACTTTTGTCAGAGTTAGCGGATAGAGGTTGTTGCGTGGTCAGCGCAACGGATCCCCACGGCCGTTAATTTCGGTTTTCTAGACCGGAGCCGCATTTCCTTGAAATAGTTCCGCAATTATCCTCACCCCGTTCCAGACTCACCACTTCTCAAAAAGTCTGTTAGCGCCAGGAATCAAACCGGGACCTCTAGATCTGTAGCCAGGAACTCTGACCACTAGAACACAGAGGCGGTCTACATAAATATTGCTTTATTTTAAAATTAGTGTCGACTGTTGGAATTGATCTTGAGAACATTTCAATGCTTAGCCAATAAAATTAAGCTGCTAAAACCACAGAACAAAGCAAATTTCGGTGACTGTTTCGAATAAAACCGCTGAATCCAATTCGCCCCGTAACACAGGCGTCAGTTGCTGCACTAAAGCGCCTTTTCTGGAACCTTTCTTATGAGCAAGAGCTAAAGCTATCTCTATAACAGTCCGTGGAGGCCGATGGGGTTGAGAGACGTCGAGACTCCCACTTTTTTCTGGCAATCGACTCACAGATGGCGGTGAGGTTGTCAGCCTTACGAGTCGGCAGGCCACCCATTACCGCAGGATGTATTCCTGGTACTCATTTCTGTTAGAGGCTGAGTCAACTCCAGGTCCGTAGTGCCGCTGGAAGGATTGGGTCTAATGAAAAATTGAGTGACCTCATCGGGAATCATACCCGTGACCTTCCGGTTTGTAGCATAGTTCCTCAACCATCTACGCTACCGCTTGCTCCCTGGAGCCTTTCTGAAGTATAAAGTAATAACATATACAATGTAAGTATTGCATTATATTAAAGATGTCTTGCAGTAGTATCCGAAAGTAGACGCAACAGATTGATGTGAAAAGTTGGCAGTCTTCCAAGCTCCGAAGGGAAAAAACGAGGCTTCAGCCAGAAGAATGGGGAAAGTAAAAACATGAGAAGAAGAAGTAAATGGAGGACAGTATCAGAGTAGGGAACGAAGGAGAAGTAAGACATTGGAACAAGAACGAGGGACAAAGTTGTCTGGGAGTTTTAGTGTCCTCCTTTCCTGTCTAATCTCAGTAGACTAATTAAAGTACTTCTATAAACATATAATTAACTCCTTGGAGATGAGTCCCCATTTAGAAGCTAAGAATCGTTTAACTTGTCAAGGAATTTCTCTCCCTCTTTTGGTGTCTTCAGCTTCATTGATGTGTTAAAAATTACCACTAATTGTCTCTATTCCAAACCACTTAAATCCAGTCTACACCCTTACACCCTCCTTCTTATGAAATTGCTTTATATTGTGTTATATAGACCCCTTTATTAGGTAACGATAACGAATCAAACAGCGAGACAACGGCCATTCCTACGCAATAATTTTGTAAATACGCAACAGTACTGGAGTCATTGCAAAGAAACGGCCGGCACGCAACAATGGAGAACTGTTGAAACGGTGTTTTCCAAGGACCGCTCTGACTCTATAACAGTCGACCGACCGAGTTGAGGTAGTTTAGTTAGTAGAGTTGAGTGAAGTTGAGTGAGTTGTTTGGTGAGTGAGTCTGAGGATTATTGCCGCTGAGTCGTGATCTGTTGCTCTTAGAAGCTGGTAACTGAGGCACGGGGATAGTTCGGGAACACAGAGTATGGGGAAATGCCGCTATTTAAAGCCTTTGCAAGGCAACGACTGGTGAAGATACAGCCAACTGGAAAGAGTTATTGCGTGATGTACTGAATTGTAGAATGAAGTTACTTGTAGTTAAGTTCTGTAAGAATTCATTAAATCAAAATTTCAATCGAAACCCCTGTAGTCACTCAATCACGTGACAGTGTTTTCTTACCATCTGCTCCTCTTATGTTTTTCGGCCATAATTTTATCGACAATTTTCTCGAATCCCATTCGTGTTGTGTATTCCGCCCAAATGAGAGACTCATTTTGTAATTTGATGGTTATTACGATGATTTATCACCACAACTGTGCTGTTCGTTCTGAACTCTTGGTTGGGAATAGCCATAGCTGAGCTTCGTATCTGGAGGCCGTTACTTCTGCCGTCAACCAAAGTTCATGCCATACAGTGGAGACAAGGAATCCACTTTACGTAACTGCACCTTAGCGTATAAATTGACTTGTTACTTTTAAAGACCTTGTTCCACATTTAAATAACCAAGTATTAGTTAACAATCGCGATGAACTATATCCGGAAACGGATTCCAAATTTTTGGCATTTGATCTGTGCAGAAAGTATCAGATTTGCGCATCTTCGACTTAACACAGAGTAGCGTAGTTGGTTGAGGTATATGCTACAAGCCAGAAGGTCACGGTTTGGATTCCCGATGAAATTACTGGATTTTTTCATTTGACCGATTGCAGGAGCTGGTATAGCTCTGTTGGTATAGCGACTGACTACGGGCTGGATGACCGAGGGGTCAGAGTTCGAGTACTGGTAGGGGCAAAAATTTTCTGCCACTTCTCTTTTATATCTCCCTGCTCTCATTTTTCTCCTAATTGCCATCTATCGCTTTTTTTGTCTTTCCCCCATATTTCGAATTTCATGTTTTCTTATATTTGTTCTTATATTCTTGCTCCCTACCATTTTCTTTGTCTTGTTCCCCCCTCCTTATTCCTTCCCTTATTTTGTGTTTTTCTATTTATCTTATCCTTCGTTGTCCTATCCTTTTCCCTCTCCTCCTCTTTCCTACTCGTTTCCTTATTCTCCTACTTTCTTCCCAACTCAAAAACTTCCTGTTCTTTGTCTTCCTCCACGCTCTCCTTTTAATCATATTGTTATCCCTTCTCTCCTCCTTGCTCTCCACCATCTTCTTCTTCTTATGTTTTTGTTTTCTCTGTTTTCTTCTAAGGTTTCGCTTCTCCTCCCAATTTTATTCCTTTTATTTTCCTCTTCGTTCTTCCTCATCTTTAATTATTCTATTCAATTTCTATGTCCTCCACTGCATCTATCATTCATCCTCCGTTACCTTATTGTAGCTAGTTTCTTCTCTTCATCCAGCTCCTTCTCCTTTTCCTCCATCCCTCTATCTTTCCTTTATTTCTTCTTGCCTTCCCCCTCATTCTTCAAAGTCACCTTGTTTCACCCCTACTTTCACTCTCTCTAATATTCTGTCATGCATATTTGTACGTTTAATGTCTGAAAGGGTTGACACGTGTGTTCATTCTTAGCCATTCATCTTCATTGGAAGTTGATTAGCGACGTATGCAACCTTCAGCTTCTGATGGGCAGCGAGGTTACTGCGGCGTCACTTAAGCGCTGTCCCGGACTTACGTATTGCAAACCGAGATAAATGGAAAGGGAGGCTGGTGATGACGTAGGGTTCAGAGCGTCTCACGGCAGTGTGGTGTGGTTACCCACAGAGCTGGAGACACACATCACTGAGTGACTTAAAGGCGAAGTTACTTCCCGTGGAGGCCGCGCCATAGCTCAAGCGGTTAGTCGTTGGCTTCCCACCGCGGCGGCCCGGGTTCGATCCCGGGTCTAGTAAAGTGGGATTTGTGGTGGACAAAGAGGCGCTGGGGCAGGTTTTCTCCGAGTACTCCGATTTCCCCTGCCTATCTTCATTCCACCAATTGCTCCACAGTCACCCTCACCTATCATCTGAGGCTGGCACAATAGGCCAGAAGTGGCCACAGTACATGGGACTTAGTCCCACTCCACTAGCAATAGAAAGAATAATACTTCTCGTGGAACATATTGTCACATATCCTGATAACGCGACAAGAAGTTAATGGGCTTCGGATTAGACGAGTCGATTTTTTGGATAAGTTGTTCACAATTACTAACAAAAGAGCGACTGTCACCCAATGCAACCTGACTAGTCTGTCGTCTCTCGAATTTCGTCTTCAGTTGGCTATTCTCCCTCCCACTGCTATTCTTGTTGGCGTGTCTTTGCTGTTTCTTCCTTAGTCCTTAGCTCTGCTGCTTTCTTCTGCTCTCCACTCTGTTCTGTTCTGTAATTCCGTCCGTCCGTCCGTCCGTCCGTCCGTCCGCCCGAGGTATTATCTCGGACAGTCAGACGGTCCAGAAGAGACCTTATTCAAGGGTTCTGTTTCGCGTTTTCCGATGCATTCTGACGAATGGGATTTAAGCGCTTGGGTGTTGTGGTATGAGAAGAAATTATGTTCTGTCCTGAACACTTATGCGAATATGGTGTAAAATTATTGTGACAAAGAATATTCGATTGCCATATATATGTATGAAACTTAATAAAGAATTTAAATATTGTGACACGATGACTGAAAAATTGTCCGCTGCTAGAAAACGGCTCGAGAAGGAGGCCATTTCTGGGCATTGTCTTTCTTTTTTTTTTATTGCTAGTTGGATGGGACTAAGTCCCTTGCACTGCGGCCACTTCTGGCCTATTGTACCAGCCCCAGATGATAGGTGAGGGTGATTGTGGAGCAATTGGTGGAATGAAGATTGACAAGGGAAACCGAAGTACTCGGAGAAAACCTGCCCCAGCGCCACTTTTTCCACAACAAATCCCACTTGACCAGACCCGGGATCGAACCCGGGCTGCCGCTGTGGGAAGCCAGCCACTAACCGCTTGAGCTAAGCGGCCTCCGTAGTCTAGAGGTAATGTTCCCACCTCATGACTCGTGGTACGCGGGTTCAAATACCCGGCGGAGGTCGTCGAATTTTTAAGGGCGGAAAAATTCAGGGAACAAGTCCTCCGGGAGGGACTTTAAGCTGTGTGTCCCGTGTCGTAACTTTACGGCACGTAAAAGAACCTCATATCCTCAAAGGGGATCACTGAGCCAAATTCCAGGACGTTTCCCGCCCAACAAAAGCCTCTAAGGCCTCTGATAGAGGGGGGAAGCATTATAGACACCGCTAAGCAAGTGTCCGAACTCGCTTGCTCCGCGGGACTGATGGTAAGCACCATTTATCGGTAGGGTATAGAGACTGGTAGAATATCATAGAGGGAAGCACAATGGACCAATACTGGTCTAAGTGCATGGGGAAACTCACCCTCTCCAATAACTAACTAACTAACTAACTAACTAACTAACTAACTAACCGCTTGAGCTATGGCGCGGCCATGCAATAATTGAAGAGCTGTTCGAGGCAGTGTTTTCTTTGTGTTCCGTTCCGAAGCTATATAGCGAGGACCAAGTCTTCAGCCTGAAACGACACGAGTACAGAAGCAGAGGAATACCCATTATTAGAAACCGTTAGCTAGAAACGCCTGGTGAAGTCATAGAAACCTTAGAGTAGTGATTTGTAGAATGCGCAGATCCGTGAAACTACTATACTTACATGTAGTTACGAGTGTAAATGTTCAATAAATCCAGTTAGCAATCCATAACTAATATCTACTCATTAACGCATGACATATTACATAAACTCATTTCAGGTTATTTGACTGCTGAGAGACCAAAATGGCTTAGTACACTCAATAAATCATTATTTTCCATCTGCTCAGAATTCCTGGAATCTGTAATGATTTGACATTTGCATCAAAAGGAGGGAAATAAAATACCATAATGGATGCAGCCACTTAAGTTGTCAGTCGCTTCATTGCATACCTGACGCGTCGTCACCTAGACAGACGCGGTGAAGATTTCGGAGAAAGCAGCATAGAGTCCTGCTTATTTCGCGGATAGAAATAATTGGAAAGACTTCTTACTCAAATCAGAAGGAGTAAGAATTGAGGTCTTTAGACAAATGGAATTGGGGTGTGCGCTTTTTAGCAAACCAATTCTGACGTCTCCGTTTCTTTTGCTCATTTTAGTGTGTAAACAAAACAAGCAGATATCATCATCATTGTCATCATCATCAACAGTGATTAAGCTCTAGGCCTGTTCTCTCTATCTTCTCTGGCAACTGCGGGAATTTTTCTGCCATTCGATTTATAGCAACTTCGTGACTCGGGTTTCAGGCATTCATTTTAAGAACGATTTATTGATTTTCTTTCAGAACTCTTTTTATTGATATCAAACTAATTCCCGCGATCATATCTATCTTGAGGAGTTAATAGCTTGTCAAAAGTCGTTCTCGTTTTACGGAAACTGAAGGCCACTGGTCTCTATCATGAGCCAGTTGAAACCATTCCACAGTAAATAAGATCTAAAAGTCTGCGACGACAGTACATTAGTACAAATATTTTGTGTCTGGACATTATCCATCGTTTTATTTTTATCAACAGTTTTTACTGAAGATTAATTTTATTGTTTTCTTCAATCTTCGCTTGGGTCCTCCAGTTAAGAAAGATGTTTCAGGGTTTGGGACTGAAATTGCCGTTTATTCCTCGTCTATACCCTTCTAATTATGCAGTTTCCTTAATCCTCTTATAAGTAACTTTCTCTCAGGTAAGGTAAAAAAAGGTAAAGCTATCCCTGTAACAGGCTATAGAGGCCCATAGGGCTGTGAGACGTCGAGGTTCGCACATTTTCTAGACAATCGGCTCATAGATGGAGGTAATGTTCTCAGCCTTACGCACCGGCCGCCCTTTACCAACCCAAGAATATTCCTGGTACTCATTTCTGTTAGAGGCTGAGTCGACCCCAGGGCCATAGTGCGGCTGTAAGGGTTATGTCAATTGAAAAAAATCCATCTCATCGGAGCTAGTACCCTCGAACTTCCGGCTGGTAGTATAGTGCCTCAACCAACTACGCTACCGCGTGCCCTCCCTTTCCTTTAGGTCGGATTATAATATTGATATTTATTCGTGGTTAAGAAGAATTTATGTGAAACAATCGGCATTCATGTAGAATTCTTAGTTTATTTATGGATCACTCCCAGTACCACGGTGTAATATGCATTCTGTCTTACACATTTTTTAAATGAATTCATAGTTACTATATTGATAGACTTGTTTTAACTTCCTACTAATTTTATTATTTTTAACAATAAATGGGAACCTATGGGGTCACTTTCAACCCTATCTGTTTATCCCCCATGTTTTTTGATTAAGACTCTTATGATGTTAACTTACTGTCTGTGTGCCTGTGTGTCCTCGCTAATTACTTTTGTTCTCTGTGCGATTCGAGTGGTATCAAAGGAAATGTGGCTATTCTTTCCATAACTTCTTGTTTATAATAAGCCTATGTTTTGAGGGGGACGCAGTAGCGTAGTTGGTTGAGGTACTATCCCACAAGCAGGAAGGTCGCGGGTTAGAGTCCGATGATGTGGAATTTTCAATTGACCTAACCCTTCCAGCCGCACTATGGCCCTGGGGTCGACTCAGCCTCTAACAGAAATGAGTACCAGTAATCTTCTTGGGTGTAAAGGGAGGACGTCATGTAAGGCTGACAACCTCACCGCCATTTGTGAGCCGATTTTCTAGAAAATGTTGGAGCTTCGAAGTCTCACAACCCTATTGACCTTCACGGCCTGCTACAGAGATACCTTTAGGGTTTTTACCTTTTTTACGGTGTTTTTGGAATAATGGGAACTCAGTTAACATGGGGCTGACTTCGGACTAGACAACCGGTGTTCATAATTTCGTAGGGCCTTTGGGGCTTTCCTTTTCACCACCATTTTGGCTGCGTTTTACGGAACGAGTTTCATCAGTTCTTTTACTTGGGATAAATCTCCTGTAGTGGGAGAGAGATCAGGCAGTCCATCAGATGCTGCGGCAATGCCCTAACCCACCCACGCCACCTGTACATCGTGTTGCTCACTTTGGGAGCAGGTGCAAGTCTACCGCTTATCTTTCACGTTCTACTTCCTATTGTTGACAGTTCCACGCGGAAGGAGACGACTTCAAATAAGAAACCGAACATTTCCGTTCACTGCTGCTTCGGTTTGGAGCCGCTGTAGCGACTGGCTACGGAGTGGACGACCGACAGGTCGGAGTTCTGGTCCCAGTATGGTCAAGAATTTTTACTTCTTCATGTCGTTGTGGTCTACCCAACCTCCTACCCAAAGGGTACTGAAGGCTCATTACCGAGAAAAATGCGGCCGGGACGTGAAGCTTACCACTCACCTCCAACTAGTGGATCTATACATCCACTACCCTGTACGTCTTCGTGACGTACTGCTTAATTAGTCAAGCCCAAGGACAAGATTACCTTTAACTAACTGCTTTTTTTTTTATAAATTCCTTGAAATAAGATGGTTCCTGGTTTCCTCAGTCCTACCAAACCTGCTCTTAAATTAATTCTTAACGTGTTACAGACGAAATTTCTCTTTCAGTAGCCCTGGATAATTCTAATGTGAGTGCATTCGGACTCTAGGTTCCTGTATTCGAATCTCGACTAGCAGCCCGGCTATTTTGAAAACAAAAGTTTCTCTTTTCTTTCTCAGTAATTCCAGATAAATTCCTGGACACTTTCTCAACCTAAGCCATGTCCTCTTCTGCCCACATTTTTGCAATTCATCGTTTACTGATAATCGTTTAATATGACATTTTATGTTCGGGGTTAGTGAGTCAGTGGGCCGCGCCATAGCTCAAGCCGTTAGTCGCTGGCGTCCCACCTCGGCGGCCTGGGTTCGATCCCGGGCCTTGTTAAGTGGTATTTGTGATGGATAAAGTGGCGCTGGAGCGGAT
Source organism: Cryptotermes secundus (assembly GCF_002891405.2). Taxonomy (NCBI): domain Eukaryota; kingdom Metazoa; phylum Arthropoda; class Insecta; order Blattodea; family Kalotermitidae; genus Cryptotermes; species Cryptotermes secundus. The sequence continues at coordinate 2,109,103 of NW_019735462.1, forward strand.
TTTCTCCGAGTACTTCGGTTTGCGCTGCCAATCTTCATTCCACCAAATTCTCCATCATCATAATCACCCGGGTAGGCTACAATAGGACAATCAGTGGCTTCCGTGCCGAGTGGACCCAGTTGGACTCCACCCCCCACTAGTGAATCAGTAGTTATATAAACCGTAATTTAAATTAGTACATTTCATCTGTGGACCTCGTGTATAAATTTCAATGGATGAAATGAGTGAAAAAAGGGATAATTTTTGCTAAACAATATTCAGTATGGAACAGCTTACAAGACGACCAATTTCTCCAATATTCCGTCTTACTTTCTCGTTAAAAATAGTCTTCCTTTTATACAAGATTAAGGTCTGTAGATCATATATCGCGTTACAATTAACTGAGCAAAAAATTGAAGATTTAGAAACGCGACAGTTGAATTGAAACTAGATTCGGCAGTGCATCGGGTCTCATTTCTCTAATCTTTGTTCTTCTATAGAAAAGGATGGGAAATCCAGCAAGACGAAGTAACATAAATTAAGCGTAAAACGAATCGGTTGCTGCTACTCCTGATAAAGATCGTCGGTTCCTTTATTTTAGCAATGGTGTAAGACATTACAGAAAGTTTCTATATATAAGAAAATAAAAGTTCGTAAAGCTAGTTCCTCTGTATTCTCTAACTTCTTACGTTTATGAGACTCCAGTGGTATAGCTATTGTGACATGACGCTCGAAAGCTGGAATAGTGAAATCAGAGGAGTCCGTTGCTAGGTAACTGCTCGGTAAATATATTCCCGCAGCAACGAATACGGAAACAACAGTCAAATAACTTCCGATGTTATGCTACGGCGCTGTAAAACCGCCTTCTCAACAATAGAGAGACTGTGTTTTCTGCGTGCTCCGTGCCGAGGGATTATAAAATGGATAAAGAAGACCATTTGAGTTAGTCGAGTTTCGAGACGTCAGCCTGCCGGGATACGAATTTGGGAGCAGAGAAATTGAACTGAGAGATTCTTCGGAATTGACAATTGCAAGATATTGGAAAGAAAAATTAGATGATGTAAAGAAGACTTCATGTGTGATCTGAAGTGACAGGCTGTAATGAATCCGTTGCCAGGATACGACTATTAAAGACCGAAGACGTGTAACACTGAACTGTGGAGTGTGGAAATAACGATAGAGCTGAATTGCCTATAGTCCCGAGTTGAGTGAATAAGGTGTCAATAAATCCAACCATCCAGTCCAGAAACCCGTCTATAAGTCACGCACAAGCCTAACACGTGGCACTATGTCTGTGAGTAAGAATTGACTTAAAAACAATTCTTCCTTCTTCAGAAAGCAGTAGTCACTCAGCTAGTCGAAATAAATCGTAGCTTATGATGGAAAAGATTCAAAACCGCGTTTGTAATCTATCTGCCAGAAATGTCACAACAATTGAATAGTACAGCTGAACCTTGGTAATCCGAACTGATTTGAACCACAACAAAAAAAATTTTGAAAACTCCAAAAGTTGCCAACACCATATAATTATTTTTGTTTCCTTGTGAAAATGAATTCATTTGAAACATGATATTATATGTTAATGGACCTATCTCTTTAGACGTTGAAAGATGTAAGTCGGTTATATGGAGGTGATATGATCCTTCGAAACGTCGTTGACTCTTAACGGACCCTGTGGCCTGTAGTCCGCAAGCGAACTTTACCGACCAAGCGAATGTCGCTTATCGGCGAGTTAGTGCCAACCTTAGCGGATACAGGGAGTCGCGTGTTCAGCGCAGCGGATCCCCGCGGCCGTTAATCTCGGTTTGCTAGACCGGTCTTAACAGAGTACACGGAATGATGTCCCGGCAGATAGCAGCATTCATAACCGCCGCTATGAGAAGCTTAGATTCTACGCTGTGCCGTGTAGCTCAGTCTGCCATCTACGTCTTCTGGCTTCTTTCTAAGTTTATACTTCGACATGGTACGGGTGCTATTATATAACAGTCAACACAACAAATTCGTAACAAACAACGAATATTATTGTATTAATATTCGTTTATTACGTACATTTGCTACATGTTTCGATCCAGCTGGATTATCATCAGGAAATTTTCATGAAATATGCTTCTCGTTATTGAATTGTATTTATAATATGTACCCATATTATTGAACGTTAATATAAATTTCGTTACAATTCTTCTGTTTCGTTATAATTTTAATATTAGTCTTAAAATGTAAAACGTAATAAGTTACAACTTAAAATTAACGTAACTTTTAGTTTGCTGTCCAGTATGTTGAATCATATTATATGGCAATGCACAACGGGATACAAGCTCTAAAGTCATTCATCGACACCGAAAATGTGAGCATAATGTTCGTCCGAAACTTCGAGATCTAACCGAACTGTGTTACAACCCAGAGTGCCGTTGTTTCCAAATATGAACTACATTCATCACTTTGGGAACGGAATTGAATCTGGTGACCTCTCATTTCGTTACTGTGCAACTCCAGCATTGCATAAATTACTTTGGTTTGAACAAGGTTGCAGGATGTAATTTCGATGTGTATTATGCATTAACACAACATATTCATGTATTCATAAGCTTGGTATTATTGTGCCTCTTCCACACTTGCATAAGTCATTACATGTACATTTGCTTGTAAGTGCACGTGCTGGATGATTAAGGCACTTGCTAGCATAGCGAGAATACTGTACCGGCAAGCACAGCTGGTACGAAATTCAAGATTTTCTTAAAGAAAAGGTAGAGATTCTTAACTTTTAGCTATCATAATTTATACATTTTCGGTGCCATAAACCAATTTGGGGCCGCCTCTGTGGTCTAGTGCTCAGAGTTCCAGGCTACAGATCCAGAGGTCCTGGGTTCGATTTCCGGCGCTACTAGTTTTTCTGCGAAGTAGTGGGCCTGGAACGGGGTTCACTCAGCCTCGTGAGGATAATTGATGAGCTACTTGAATGGAAAAGTAGCGGCTCCGGTCTAGAACACCGAGATTAACGGCCGTGGGGATCCGTTGCGCTGACCACGCGGCACCCTCTACCCGCTAAATTTGGCAGTAACTTCTCCTACAAGAGGCGGTTGCTCCGTCGGTATACTTCGCTTGTGGACTAAAAGCCACGGAGTTTAGCTTTTAGTTTAGTTAGATCGTGTTTTCAACCCAGGTTAAAGAGAAGTGGGATTTATGGTAGACAACGTGGCTTTTTTTCTCATGGGACGGAAATAGTTGAAGTTATGTTACGACGGAGCGATCGCCGCTTGTCGGCTAAGTTAGTGTCAACTTTAACGGATAGAGGGTGTTGCATGGTCAGCGCAAAGATCCCCACGCCCGTTAATCTCGGTTTTCTAGACCGGAGCCGCTTTTTCCTTGAAATAGCTCCTCAGTTATCCTTAAGAGGCTGAGTGGATCCCATTCCAGAACCATTACTTCTCAGAAAATCTGGTAGCGCCAGGAATCGAACCCGGGACCTCTGGATCTGTAGCCAGGAACTCTGACCACTAGACCACAGAGGCGGTCTCTTTCATAAAGGAACCCGGAAAATGATGTGGGTTATATATAGGTTGTATAATTACATAGTAATTTCCTGGGTGCACCACCTACACTACTGTATAGCCACCCACTTACGGTAAATGGTGCAGGAAAAGTAAATCTCTTTCACTGTGATCATTGTAGACTGTTATAGTAGATGAAGCGACTTTCGTGCAAAATCTAATGCGTAAATTAACCTAAATTAAACTCTGTTGGAATTCTGTATGCGCCTAACTTTGATGTGCTGGTGTACAACGCTGTCACAGTTCCACACAATTACCAGAAGCGTAGCTATAGTGGGGTTACTACCCACGACGTAGCTGGAATATCTCACGAGAGAATGTCACACATCACGAACCCAAGAGCGCTCATTTCTGAAAGAAAAACGCTTGACGAAGGACTTAAATGTTGACGTGTTTCACTTCATTAATCAGAAGAGAAATCTGAATGACTCCAACATACACAGTCAAAAAGGCAAAGTTGTCTCTGTGCTTGGCTAATTAAGCACTACACCATGAAGGGGTATGAGAGAGTGGATGTACGATGGGGTACCCAAAAGAAACCGAACAATTTTTTTTTGTGAGCAGAGCTTTTGTAGTACCGCGTTTTGCCGATATGAGCGCATAGAGCTAACATTCCTGAGTCGATAAGCCGACTACCGTTGCTTCAGAAGGTAAGGACTAGTTTCGGCAGAGTTTATAGTGACAACTGTTTTGTGTGATCGTCGTTTTTGCAATGGCCCGAACACATGAAAATGTTGAAAAGATTCGTGAAATCATCAAAGAAGATCGACGACGGACCATTGAAGAAATTGTGGAGCTGTCGTGAGTGACTTGGAGCTCAGTTCAGCGAATTTTCACAGAAGATTTGGGAATGAAAAGGGTGGCTGAAAAATTCGTGCCACGACTGCTGACTGCTGAACAAAAACAAGGTCGCGTGGAAGCATGCTGTGCTTTGAAAGAAGAGTCCCGAAATGATCAAACCTTTTTTTCAGCGTTTTGCTGGTGTTGCTGAGGTGAAGGAAAAAAACGACGGAGGTGCTGTCAAGCATCTCAAAAGATGAATTTAGGCAATGTTTTGAAAAATGGAATAAAAGACTAGACAAGTGTATTAGTGTAAGTGGAGAGTACTTTAAAGGCGATTGAAGGTTTGTGCTTAAAATTTGAATAAATAAGTTTAAAAAAAATAAGTTCGGTTTCTTTTGGGTACCCCCTCGTATAGATCCACATTCTCTTTACCTTGCACTAGCTGGAGGTGAGCGGTCAGCTTCAGGCTCCTGCCGCTTTATCCCTGGGGGAAGAACCCCTGGTACTCATTGGATAGGAGGTTGGGGGACCCAAGTGCCGATCTGGACATGGAGAAGAGAAAATTCTTGACTCTACCGGTACTCGAACTCCGATCCCTAGGTCCTCCAGCCCATAGCCAGTCACTATACCAACCACTGTATCCCGGCTCTTCAGCATATGCAGGTATCGCTCAATTTATAACTCGTTCCATGAGAATTTTCGTAAAGTGAAAAATCGTAAATCGAAAAAATGAAATTACTGTTATTTACAAGCGAAAGTCGCCGAACTTACCAATGCTTTAGTTGCAGCGAAAATTCACAAATCGAGTGTTCGTAAAACGGGGAATACCTGTAAGATGACTGAGACCACAGCCTTGAGATATTGACACAAACATTTTAAATATGTAATGCAGGAAGAAAATTAATGTTTCACTCGATTCGCGTGACATTTTGAACACGCCAGTGAGCCTTTGAAGGAACACGCGGTGACGCAGCTGGTTGAGGTCGTATTTTGAAATTGACAAAATCCTTCCAGTCGCACTATGTCCTTGGGGTCGACTCAGCCTCTAACAGGAATGAGTACCAGCAATCTTCGTGGGGGTAAAGGGGGGTTGGCACATAAGGCTGGAAACCTCATTGCCATCTATGAACCGATTGTCTGGAGAAAATGTGGGAGCCTCGACGTCTCACAACCCTGTGTGCTTTCACAGCTTGTTGAAGGGATATATTTACATTTAGTGAAACTTTGTGTTCCATAAATAGTTGGAAAATTCTTGAGTTTTTCTGTGAGTATCAGTTTCTCACCATTCGTCTGATTCATTGGGCTAGATATTTCACTTCATTAAACACAGAAAGATTATTAATAATATATATCAAATTTCAATTCATAAATCTGAGACCTAGTGGGTCGAAGTACATGTAACTCACTTGATTTTATATTCGGGACGTTCAGCTTTCGAAAATCAGCGAGGAAACCGGTTATTCTGACGTTTCTCGTGGTTCTTCTTAGTCCTTCCAAGCAAATTATATAATTTGATACGTTGCACTGATATGGATCCATATCGATGGTTCAGTAACTAAACGTATTTCTATATATAACTGCCTGATGATGGCCTTATACGACTGAAACATGTAGCAGAAAATAAAAGGTCTAATTGTAAAACATTAAAACTGAGTATATTTGTTGTGTTGACGGTTAACCTAAATCATATATATATATATACACACACACAAACACACACACACAAAAGGATAGCTCACAGTATAGTAAGACTAAAGAATATCCTTCAATAACTTGTGTGGTAAAAGATTTTAAAATATCATTGCAGTTGAATACAAAAGTGGAACTTTTTGTCATGGCACGTGTAAATGTAGTGTGTACTTTCGACGTTTTGGAGATCCTTATTGTCTCCTGGCCTCTGACCATACTATAATGTGGAAATATAACTGTTTCCGAAACGTCGACAACATAGCTTTCCTCCTTCATTCAATACCTGCCATGTCAGCAATTTGTTTTAGTGCATTTCTTATGTTTATGGCGTAATATTAAACGCACATAATTTTAAGTTTAACTGAATGTTCATTTTCAATATAAGATAAATCCTGTATATTAAGGTAACAAGGTGAAGATGTCCCTGTAACAGGACGTGAAGGCCCATAGGGTTGTGAGGCGTCGAGGCTTCCAGATTTTCTAGATAATCGGTTCACAGATTGTTGTGAGGTTGGCAGCCTTACAAGCCGGCCGCCCTTACCCCCCAGGACGATTACTGGTACTCATTTCTGTTAGAGGCTGAATCGGCCCCAGGGCCATAGTGTGGCTGGAAGGATTTGGCCAATTGAAAAATACAATGACCTATACGCTTGTAGCATAATGCACCAACCAACTACGCTACCGCGTGCCCCCAATTCTTTGTCGTACTCTGTACATTCACGTCTAGCGATTTCATTCATATTCGTATTTGAATGTGTGAACCTGTATCTCAGTAACTTGCCCGGAGACTATGAAATTAAATTAGAAGGTTTTTAATTGTGACTGGCGTTTTAAGCATTTGATGTCAGAAATGTTTCCATTAGCCTGAATGTAGCTGTACCACAGTGACATGTGCTTTGCTCTATAACCGTGCCGCCCGGAGTTAAACTCTTGTTTCCGTGAGATTTATGGCGCTCTCTGTGTAATTGCTTTAACTTCGTTTCAGAATCAAGTTAAAACCGAAACTCAGTCTCCTACCATCGACCTGAAGCAATACCCAAAACGAGGCCACAAGTTGAAGCTCCAAATTGTATACAAAACGAATTATACAAACTACTTGTATTTGGAGGAAACAGGCGAGAGCTGTAAGTTTGTGGAACTCTGACGTCACAGAGAAATACTAATATTCCGTGGCGAGGGTTAACCAATAGTGTAATGAACTTTGTGAGTAATTTCGTTCATACTTCATTGCTCATGCCAGAAAACCAATACGTGATTAATATAAGTAAGTTAGTGGGCTTATCTCGAATTTTCGAGTCCTTGGTTTCATCCAATTTCGTATATGAACCTAGGCTTTTGCGATTAGTTCAGTTCTTGCAAGGTCAAGCAATAGATACAAGAAGCTACCAGATTACAAGCAGAGATTAGAGTGTTACAGTGCTATGGCACAGCGTCCTGTTGCGCTGCGTCCTGTTGCACTGCGTCCTGTTGCACTGCATATTGTGAATTAGTGTTCGAATTACTCGCCGTTCCTTTGGAACTTCCGTCGGTGTATTAAAATTCGCATTTCAGTAGCATTCGTCTCTTCCTATTATTCGAACACTACATGTATCTACCCAACTAGCTGTAGAGGAAACTGATGCCCCTTGTCATGCTGTTACACTTCGCACAACTACATGCAACACCAACAGAGTCGCTATTTATTGCAAAATCGCGCGAAACATATACGCTTTGTGGGCACAACGTAGATATCTTTAACGTTAAATCAGGTTATACATATTGTGACATGTAGACCAATTGCTAGGCAATCGACGGCGAAATAAAACATTATACAACAGTCGTTACTAGGCAGCGTTCAGTAAAGAGTAACAGAGGAACGCTGTTTTCCATGCGATCCGTGCCGAGATGTCATAAGTAGGAGAAGTGAGTGAGATAATGTGTTAGAGAACTGCTGTGGTTAGGTCATTGTTAGCTCTTGCTATGAGAAGGTGGTAACTGAGACCTGGGACATTTCGGGAACTCAGAGGAAGGGGAACTTCCGTTGTTGGAAGCCGCTACTAAGCAACGACAGTGAATACGTGACTGTGTGTGTGTGTGTGTGTAACAGTGAATTGTATAGTGTAGTTTCGCGCTTTGTCGAAAAAGCCAATAAATCCTGTCATCAATCCAAAACTCGTCTGTAATCACACCCAATAAAATCGAGACAGTATAAATATAGCTTTGTTCCCAGAACGTTTCAAGTTACTGACTTTATGTGTTCTTGGCCAAGTTCGTTTCTAAGACTCTCTTTGAAATTTTAACGCCATTATGACAGATCTGTATGAAATCGCGAAGCGCGAAAGTGGAAATGCTGTGTGCCTCAGATTGCGGTAAGCCTATGTTTTCTGTGCTCATTTCACATACCACAGGCTGGTACTACACAGTTACATAGTTAACGCAAGTCCAAAGGCCCCGTCGTTGGTGCGGGTCATACATTTACAGTTGCAGCTGGCGAGGCAGGTGGAAATTGTGAGCCGGTCCCACCCCTAGCAGTATCTGGGCGTGGATCACGTAAAAGGCGTGAGATCTGAGTTTCTCTTGGCCGTGACTCCGTGCTCTCTTAGCTCACTTTCCAATCCTGAACATGGGGGCAGTAAGTTCCTCCGACTCATCTTCAGACTTCTGTCAGAAGACCTGTATTCACATTCCAGAAGGAAGTATTCTTCTGGAAAACGTTTCATTTGTACCTCGGTCAAGCTGCGCCGGGCACAAAACAGACTGATCCACCACATACCCACTCATCTGAATAAGTAAATAACTGAATTAAATATCCGAACCTTCAGCGAAGTAATTAAGTGACTATGAATATAACCATCTAACTAATCAGCATTATAACTAATTAGCCAACCAATGAAGTAAGTAACCACAAAATCAAACAATAAACTAACCAACCAACGAAGTAACTAACGAACCAAAAAACTGTTAATCCATTCAACTTGCATAATATGCTTTAAATGTTTTTAAATGACTAAACACAGTCTTCTATTATAAATATTGTCACTTGTGTGAGTGACCATAGACGGCGTTTGGATTGGTAATTTGATTTATGGAACTAATATACAACCCGTTACTCCGCTTCACAAATCACTGTCGCTAAAAAAAACTAGTGTTCTCAGTCTGTTAACAGTCTCCACTACTCGTTTCCTGGTAACGGCTTCTAACTGCGGAGATTCTTCAGCTTCCGCCCTGACTCCGTTGCCCGCTGGCTCTCAGCTGTACCAAATCTTCTGTTCATAGACTCCCTTACAACTCACTAACTAACTCCCAGGCTGTCCAACCTCCTAGTGTTCCCTTACAACTGACTGCAGCTCAGCTGGTGTCCACGTTATAACCCTTTGGCACGGACCGCGTAGAAAACAGCGTTTCCAATATTTCCTCTATTGTTGGACGTGGATTTGTTGCAGTCGATCATGTTTGTTTCGCGGTCCATACGTAGTAACGGGTCTACATGCAACATTATCGTTGGTGGAACAGGAAGTGCATCGAACCAGCATTGCATGGAAATCTTACAGATTCGTGGCAAAATCCATCAAGCATCTGTGGACTGAGTCTCTATTGATCATTGCAGAATGAAGACTAGGTATGTCAACGAGAAGGGAGACCCCATCTTTAGCTTACGCCAGTTCGGTACGTAGAGATGAGGCACTGTAGTCCACAGTTCAACTGTTGGGCGGGTAGCATATCGATCCAGGTTCAGATGTTGCGACGTACGCACTTTAATCAGAGAAAGGAATCTAATCTCGAGTAAAAACGGCGAAGAGGAAAGAGAAGAACAAAAGCGATAAGACAACGAAGGAAAAGAAGAAAGAATGAAGAGAGGGAAGAAAGAAGAAGGAGAATTATATAAAGACAAAATTATGAAGGGAAAAATAAAGAATTGACTGACGATGGCAGACATATTGGCCACATACGCGCCGACATATGGTCCTAACTTCCCCCGCGAACAGTGGAAGAGGGAATAGGAGAGGGGAACTTCATGTCGTGCACACGAAGGAATGGAGCCGGTTTCTTCTTGATAAGCCGCCAGTTGTGCAGTTACTAAAGAATTTTTCCTACATTTTATGGAACCAGAAGGTTCTTTATCTTATTCACAACAGCCCTTCACTGGTCCCTATCCTGAGCTAGATTAATGCAGTCCTTACCAGTCCACCCTAGTTCTCTAAGGTCCACTTAAATATTACCCTTCAACTTACGCCTAGGTCTTTCTAGCAGACTCATTCTTTCTAGGCGTCACACCAAACTCTGTATGCATTACTCGTCTCCCCATGCGTGCTATATGAGCTACACATCTCATTCTTCTTGACTTGATTATTCTAATTCTACTTGGAGAAGAGTACAAGTTATGAAGCTCCTCATTATGTAGTTTTCTCCAACTTCCTGTCACTTCATCTCTCTTCGGTCCAAATGTTCTCCTCAGCACCCTGTTCTCAAACACCCTCAGTCTATGCTCTTCCCACATAGGAGACAAGAAACAGAAGAAACTCAACTTCTCTTACGGCGTGTGTTGGGAATATTTTTATGAATATCTTTGCTATTGTTACGTCTTAAACTCCGTGATTTCAGTCCGCAAGCGAACCATACCGACCGAGCGACCGCCGCTTATCGGAGAAATTAGTGCGAACTTTTTGGGGATAGAGGATGTCGCGTGATAATCGCAACGAATCCCCACGGCAGTTAATTTCGGTTTTCTAGACCGGAGCCGCTATTTCCTTGAAATATCTCCTCAGTTATCATCACGAGGCTGAGTGAACGCCGTTCCAGACCCACTACTTCTCCGAAGAAAATTTGGTAGCGCCGGGAATCGAACCCGGACCTCTGGACCTGTAGGTAGGAACGCTTACCACTAGACTACAGAGGAGGCCATTCTTACGTCTTAACTTTCCAATACGTTAAGTAATATTTGAAAGTTTGACTCTTGTGCTTAATTGCATGTTCTACTCAAGAGCTGGTTGCTGTTGGACACTGGACCGGCGTAAACCAAAATGTAACCTCATGAGATAAGAAATTCTGCGGCCCCTAGAAGATCAGCTTTCTCAAAACATCTAAAAAAATTTGTAGGATTTTTAAGTTATCACAGCGGAGGCTATGAAGAGTATTATCTTGTGGGATGTGACACCGTGTAGTCGGTATAGCGACTGGCTACTGGCTGGACGACCGATGGATCGGATTTCGAATTCCGGTAGTGTCAAGGATTTTCTTTTCTCTACGGCTCTTGGGCCCACCCAGACTCCTATCCAATGGGTAGGGCGGGCTCTTTCTCCTGGAATAAAGCGTCAGGAGCGTGAAGCTGACCACTCACCTCCAACTAGAGTCGAGGTCAAGAAAATGTGGATCTATACATCCACTCCCCCATACGCCTTCATGGCGTAGTGCTTAATTAGGTAAGCACAGGGACAATTTTACGGTTATATCTCAGAAGACGGTATTCCTCGTCAAAATTAGTAACACGAAATTCCCAGGTACTGTGACAAGATGCAATTGCTGTGTAACTTGTTTACAGGACTTCCAACTGATGGTCAGATATGCAGAAAAGCTAGCCAGAGATTATATTTTAATTAAGAAAAGTATAAGATAGTGGGTTCGAGAAAACTGCATAATGAGGAGCTTCATAACTTGTACTCTTCTCCAAGTATAATTAGAATGATCAAGTCAGGGAGGATGAGGTGGGCAGGGAATGTAGCACGAATGGGAGAGACGAAGAATGCATATAGGATATTGGTGAGAAAGCCGGAAGGAAATAGACCACTATGAAGACCAAGAAGTAGGTGGGTGGACAATATTAAAGTGGATCTTAGAGAGATAGGATTGAATGGTATGGATTGGATTGATCTGGCTCAGAATAAGGATCAGCGGAGGAATCATGTGAACACGGTAATGAACCTTCGGGTTCCATAAAATGCTAGGAAATTCTTGAGTAGCTGCAGAATTGGCGGCTCCTCCAGAAGGGCTCAGCTCCATGATTAAGTGAGTAATAGAAGGGTGGGGGTTATAAAGTGTTCCGCTCCGGGGTCGCATCGGTACCTTTTTGACTCCGGATAACCTACTACACGATTCAGCTTGAACCGGGATTTTTCTCTCGAAACAGATGACATGCAAGCGGTTCCCTTAGCAAGCTGTATTGGCAGAATTTGCGTTCTGTCTACGCTCCACATTTTCAAGCGTGTGGCTTTTGAACGTACAGAAGGTTATTAGCCTACTGTTATTGGTAAACCAAGACTGGAGACTGTGGTTCGCAGTGTCAGCACTGCGCGCTGCTGTTTGGCAAAGCATAACTCTTACAACTACGATCTTATCTCTTCGCTTGCGAGCACACTGCAGAAGCACGGTAGCAGTGTCACACAGAAGTCAAAGGACTGAGGGAAGGTATTTTTCTCAAAGGACCAGTTTATTTTAACCAACTACCAATGGCAGAAATTTGTAGCTGCTTTATGTTCAGAATTATAGTACAATATTTTGATTAAATTCACTTCAAGACGAAAATTAGAAGAACACTAATATTTATTTGTCGTTATTGGTAATGTTGAGTGGTCAGAATCCCTGGCTACAGCTCCATATGACCCGTGTTCGATTCCCGGCGCTACCAGATTTTCTCAGAAGTAGTGGGTCTGGGACGGGGTCCACTCAGCTTCGTGAGGGTAATTGAGGAGCTACTTGAATGGAAAAGTAGCAGCTCCGGTCTAGAAAACCGAGATTAACGGCGATGGGGATCCGTTGCACTGACGCGACACCCTCTATCCGCAAAAGTTGGCACTAACTTCTCCGACAAGCGGCGGTCGCTCGGTCGGTATATTTCGCTTCCGGACTACAGGCCACGGAGTTTGTTTTTTTCTTTTGTTTTGTTTCTTGTGATAATGTTGAAATATGGCAAGGTAAATTTTGAAGTAGCCCCTGCACTAAACAAATTAAGCATTGCCATGAAAATATATGGGGGAATGGATGTATAGATCCACGTGTACTATTGGTACTATTTTGAGATGAGTGGTCAGCTTCACGCCTCGGCTGCCTTACTCCCGGTACCCACTGAAATTGAGTCTGGGTGACTTCGGATAGGGTTTATATCGGACTGTGTTGGGTCTTGAACTGCTTCCGCTATCTTGTGACATTAAAGAAATAACAGGAAACTTTAATGCTTATCACAAATATTGGGGTGTAAATAAGTGAGTGCTTACCTATAAGCAGAAATAATCCTTATTAACCGTATATTTACTTATTTATTATCCTCATCTACATAAGGATGGACTGAAACCCCATTCGAGAAGTTACGCATAACTAAGTAACTGCATGGAACTTATTCCTTTTTACGAAGCTGATAGTTGCTCAGCCTCTCAAGACATTTAGCCTACCCTCCCACTGGTCCTTACTCTAAATCATAAATATAGCTGACACTCTGCCATCCAATTTCTTTTAGGATAATTTTAGTATTATACTGTGACTATGGAAATGTTAATTTAAGTGCAATAGAAACAATTATAAAAGGTCAAGTTATCCCTGTAACAGGTCTTGAAGGCCCATAGGGGTGTGAGACGTCGCGGCTCCCATATTTTCTCTAGATAATCGGATCACAGATAGCGGTGAGGTTGTCAGTCTTACGCACCGGCCAGCCTTTACTCCCAAAAATATTCCTGGTACTCATTTATGTTATAGGCTGGATCGACCCTAGGGACATAATGCGGCTGGAACGATTAGGTCAACCGAGAAATCCAATGATCTTATCGGGAATCGAACCCGCAACCTTCTGACCTCTAGCATAGTGCCTCAACCTCATACTCCCTAAAATATAATGTGTGTGTGTTAACAGTTTCTGCATGAGTAATTCTGCAGTATACAAACATTTCTGACAGCGCGCAGCCCGCTGCAACGTCAGCAAGTGTTCGCGCGTGCAAACACGGCTGGTGGTGCGACTACGCGGGCCAGTTATAATTCGTAATAATAAAACGACATGCCCTCACCTCTTCTTTGATATCCATTATTCATCTCTATCTCGTATACCAAGCAATGTACATACCGGACCGAACAAGTTAGCAACTGTACGCATAACGTAACAATTCTTGCGTGTTCACCCCTTCTCGTTTCATTACCTCATAGACCGTAAGGTTTACGGAAAGAATGTATTGGATATAAAATGTTTCGTTTTTCATAACATTTTGTTGGAAATGAGGCTGTTTATATAACAGATGTGCCCATCACAGTGGCTGCATGGTTTAAGGTATGAACTGTTTTCGCTCTCTCGAATGCAGGGATCGTGGGTTCGAATTCCACTCAAGGCATGAATGTCTCTGTGTGTTTATTCTGTGTTTGTGTTGTCCTGTGTTCAGGTAGCTGCCTTGTGACGGACTGATCACTCGTCTAAGGAGTCCTACCGTCTGTAAAAATGATTACGAAACTGAAGAAGAGGCCAGGGCCCAATAAAGGGATGTAGTGCCCTTGATGTGGAAGGAGCAGGGATTGTTCTGGCGGTATGATGACAGGCTGTGGTGTAGGCAGCCGGAGTTCGAATCCCGAGAGGGACAAGAATTTTACTCTTCTCCACGATGACCAGACTGTCAGCGGGACCCACCCAGCCTCATTTCCAACTGAAACTGTGGGGCGATTTATCTGGAGGTAAAGCGGTGGGAGCATGAAGCTGACCATCTTTATCTAGCGCCGAGGTCAAAATTTCTGAAGCTATACGGCCATTCTGCTCTGTTTTATGGCGTAGTGCTTAATTAATTCAGCATATTGATAACTTTACCTTTTAGGAGGAAGAAACTAGTCACTGAGGGAGTAGGCAGGAAAGTCCTGAGGTGCAGAAAATAGACGGGGCTGTTATGGATTTTAGAGAATTATATTATGAGGAGGAATTCGGATGAAACTGGCCCAGAATTATTTGTAATAAAAGGACTTTTGTACTAACGACATTAAACTTTCTATTTAGTTAGTTAGTTAGTTAGTTAGATGGTATGAAATATTTGCTGGTTTAAAATCTTAAATGAAAAAATAAAAAGGTATTTTTTTTTTTTTTGTTAATGAGAAAGTCATTTATATTTCAAGTCATATCGTCACCATCATCATTGGCAAAACAGCCCTCTTTGAGCCATGGCCTTCCTTAGAAGATTCTCCTAAATTGCGTCCGGTTTTCATTCCCTGGATTCGCAGCAATAACTTTTTTACGGAGTAAGAATGTCGCCCTAGCGTCCAATCCCCAACCTGGAGAAACAGATCCCTGTATTTATATCCCCCAGGAACACTCACTTATACCTCCAAATACCGGGTTCCCCTTTTTGTTGCCTTCTACAACCCGCAGGACAAGGACGCAGTTACTATAAGCCGCAAGCACAAGGTGATTTCAATTCTTACCTCGTTATCTATTGTAATATATGTTATTTCTCTTTTCCTCATTATTTACAGACGTGACTAATAATTATCATCGCTCTTCTTGACCCTCAATTGAATCGCTCGCCACATGACCAGTGCGTCGTTTCTTGTTCATCCGTAAATATCGCCCGCATAGTCGGCACTTGTTTTGACACGTCATTACTTGTAAGATGGATCGCCCACATGGCCTGAAGACACTGAAAGATGGAGCTAAATCCTTCGGATCCTTGTCCTGTAATCACATTTCCTCCTGGACAAAAGGAAAATACACCAAAACAAAGTCACTGCACGGTAAACCTGGAAGGAATCTTCTGACCGATCAGATTATTGT
This sequence comes from Cryptotermes secundus, assembly GCF_002891405.2. Lineage (NCBI taxonomy): Eukaryota > Metazoa > Arthropoda > Insecta > Blattodea > Kalotermitidae > Cryptotermes > Cryptotermes secundus. Next base: position 2,124,805 of record NW_019735462.1, read on the forward strand.
AACAATAAATTTCTTGACCAACATACGGGATGTCGGATCGAATCCCCGGCTGGATTCCCTGCTGTCCTCATTCCCTCCATAGTAATGTTTAGTACTGCTTCATTCTTCCCCCCCCCCCAAANTGTACGGATAATAGAGGTAAAGCTCCACCAATTCTTGATCTCAGCACTATACGAAGGCCAAGGAAAGAGGTCTCATGGACCGAACCCTCAATCCTCTCTCGATCTGTTACGCATCCCACTCCAGCATATTTCTTAACATCCCTCTGCAGTCATCTAGCTATTCTGTGATGACCTTCGATAGAGACATGCGCTGTTGGCTGGTTAAAAAATCCAGAAGGCCTTGTGAGGAGTCTAAGAATAGGTAGGAAGGGGAACTCTTCAGCGCTGTAATTCCCACCATCAATGGGACTTCTTTCGGTGGTTCCAGTGTAGATGATTTTAGTGGCAACTTAATTATGCAAGCTGTACCGTTAAAGAACGAACTACCGGAACCCACTGAGGATAAGTAGGTTCCAGAGACAGCCTAAACTTGAGGGTGAAGAGAAAAATCATAACTTCGCTGGTCATCTAACCACCCAGCTAACCAATCACACGTAAAGTTGCCCTTGGGCTCAATTAAACATGCAGACATTGAATGGAGGTATAGCACAACGAATTCCTAAGCATGACACTAGGTGGAAGTGAACAAATAGGTTTATGTCCGCTCAATTTTTCCAAGGGAAATGGCCACAGATACCCCTTGGATGCAATGGATGGCCCACACAGCCAGTCTTTACGCGATGGGGAAGAAGAAAATTTTCGCCCTTGCTAGGAATCGAACTCCTATTCCGCTGTATTAAAGCCTGTTCTGGAATCAGCACAATGACTGGTCTTTTTCCACGTGTATAATTGCCGTATCAAGAGTTATTATAATAACCTGTGCAGTAGGGTAGCTGTTGTTAAGTAAATTAATATGAGAAAAAGATACAAATGAATAGCATTCAGAGGTCCTATTCACTTAATTTAGTATATGGGATAAATTTTGTAATGCTTAAAGACTCCTTAAACGATCCTGACTAAAAATACAGTTAGAGTAGTTTAGTAGAGTCTTGTTTGTATTGAAGTCCTGTTCGTATCTTGATACAGATCACATTAGGGCTGTAGCTACCAAACTGCCAGTTTCGCTACACGTCGCGTTTCCCCTCCATATCTACCCCCTCTTCCCTTAATTTTGTGCTTCACAGATTAACAAAGACAAAAATATTGTGACGTATCGACCCACTGCTAGGTAACAGCCAATAAACATGCGTTCTCGACAATAGAAGAGCAGCGTTTGCAGTGCTCCGAGCACTGACCGTTGCTATGCAGCGCGCGCTAGGTACGTTCTCGCGTACTATGTGACGTCACACAACAGTGGCGAGGCTACGATATCTGCTGTGATCCGTGCTGGGTGGTTGTAAGGGACAAGAGAAGAGGTGTTTTCTATGTGGCCCGCCCCAGGCCCGGTGCTGGGCAGCGGGCCAATAGACACGCATTCTGATACGTGACGTGTGTTTTCTGTGCTGCGTGATCCGTGCCGAGACTATGTAAAAGAGAGTCAAGAGAATGGGAATACAACAGCGTACAGCGAAGTGGAACAAATTGAGATAATTGACAGTTGTCAGGAAAATTGAGGTAGTCTCCGAAGTTGGCAATTGGCAGAATAATGGCAAGAAAAGAATTACGCTGTACAAAGAAGACTTCATGTTTGATTTGAAAGGATAGTGAGATTGATATGAATCCGTTGCCAGGATACGACTAGTAAAGAACGGGGGCACTAATGGTTAAAGGTAAACTTTGAATTTTGTAAAATCAGCTTTAGGCTCTATTGCTCGTAAGTACGAGTTGATTGTATAATGTGTTAATAAATCTATTCACTAATCCAAACCCCATCTCTATTCACTAATGAAAGGTAAACTTGTCCCTGTGCTTAACTAATTGAGCACTACGCCATGAAGGCATATGGAGGAGTGGATATATAGATCCACATTTTCTTTATCTCGGCACTTGCTTCTCGCTCCGGCCGCTTTACCGTGGAAAAGAGCCCCCGGTATCCATCAGATAGGAGGTTGGGTGGATCGCAGAGCCAGTCTGGACGATTTTGAGAAGAGAAGATTCTTGTCCCCACAGGGACTCGAACTCCGACCCCTCAGTAGTCCAGCCCGTAGCCAGTCGCTATACCAACCACGCTACCCCTGCGCCCTGTATTCACTAATACGCGTAACAATATTTTCAGTCTTCAAACAATGTAAGTTAATACATGGGAGCATATAACAAAACAAGATGGTGCAAACTGGAACTCCAAGATAGAAGGGCTGAAATATAAGGGTAGGAATGATGGTGGCGGTAGTGGCGAAGAAAGGGGTAGGGGTAGATTATTGGATTATCTAATGGAATTTCTGTCCTCCCCTTGTTATATCGAGCAGGCTGAGAAGTGGAACTCAACGGTGAAGTTTGGGACAAGCTAGGGCCGGGAGGCGTCTGCAGTATTGTCAGCATCTCACACTGTCTTCTGCATAGACACAGTGCAGTAGTGACAATTAAAGAACTGCTCCTTACTGCTTTACAATTTGTACTGTTCGCTCTCTCGTTATGATGAGTAAATGGAGGAAAATCTGGGTGCGACATTCACGCAGGATGTTGCTTACAGAACGAGAAATATAAGGTTGACTACAGCTGAGCTTCTGGACTTTCGGCTGGGTGGGATGTGTGAGGTCTCCAAAAATTTCAATTAATTCCGCCTCACAGAATTCAGTTACACAAAATTGATCCTGCACTGTGAGCGCGAAAATCTCGTTAAAGGTTCACTGTAACGGTATTTATGTTTACTTGCTTATGGCGCGGAGCCCTTCTTGAGGAGAAGCCAAATCTGCAGCTACTCAAGGGTTTCCCAGCATTTTATGACACCCGAAGGTTCTTTACAATACTCACAAGAGCCCTCCACTGGTCCCTATCCTAAGCCAGATCAGTCCCGTCCATACCACCCCATCCTATCTCTCTAAGATCCATTTTAATATTGTCCACCCATCTACGCCTTGATCTTCCCAGTGGTCTCTTACCTTCTGGCTTTCCCACCAATATCCTATATGGATTCCTCTTCTCCCCATTCGAGCTACATGCCCTGCCCACCTCATCCTCATTGACTTGATCATTCTAATTATACTTGGAGAAAAATACAAGTATTTATATTACACCCAAATATTTCAGAAGTGGGGATTAAGATAAATATTCTGGTACAAAATGCATCAACGTCTCTACAGACAGTGCTAGTAACTGAAACGCATGTAGGAAGTAGAATTTGGAGCTGATAGTGCACATAAAATAAACTTTGATCCAATGTAATGCATATAGTTTTATGTATACAGTAACTGGCTACGGGCTGGAGAGCCGAAGGTTCGGAGTTTGAGTCCCAGTAGGGGCAAAGTATTTCTCTCTACTTTGTCCAGACCGGCTTAGGTGAACACCCACCCTCTTATCCAAAAGGCACCGGGGCTTCTTCCCCAGTGTAGAGCGTCCGGGAAATGAAACTTTTCATTCACCTCCAACTATATCATTGGATTTTTCAGTTGACCTAATCCTTCCAGCCGCACTATGGCCCTGGGGTCGACTCTGCTTCAAACAGAAATGAGTATCAGGAATCTTCGTGGGGGTAAAGGGCGGCCGACGCGTAAGACTGACAACGTCACCACCATCTATGAGCCGATTGTCTAGAGAAAATTTGGTAGCCTCAACATCTCACAACTCTGTGGGCCTCCACCGCATGCTACAGGAACAGCTTTACCTTTTGCAGGGACGACTTCCGGTTCTTGTGAGAAAGTAAGCTGTCCTCTTTCTCTGGTGAGAAGTTTCCCTACTCTTAATTAAACACTACGACATTATGATACAGGGGAGAGTGGAGGTACAGCTCCACGTATACAAAACTTATATAGATGGAGATGAGTGACAAAATTCACACGATGGCAGCTTTAACCCCAGGAGAGAATCCTCTGTACCAATTGGATAGGAGGCTGGGTGGGCCTCTGGACGCTGTGGAGTTGTGAAGCATCCTGCCTCTGCCGGGAATCGGTTGTGCAACCTGTCACTATACCGACGGAGTTACGCCGATCGGAGGATATTATTGAAGTCGGATGTTTAGGAAGAAAATTCGAAAGTATGTGAACTGGATTAAGTGGCTCGATATCGGCGCGATTTTTATTGGTTTCATGAAAGCAATTAAAGGTTTGGCGAAGCGAATTAAGTTTGTCTAACTGCACTACTCAAGCAGGTCATGGAGTTACGCAAGTTTCAGAACACAGTATGATGAGAATATAAGGACCTGACAGAGAGAGAAATGATAGTACATATTAAGGATCTTCCCAATTTGTACCCTTCGCCAATTATTACGGTGATGAAATCAAGTAAGATTAGACAAGTGGGGTACACGGAAAGTAAGGTAGAAATGAACACTGGCTAGAAGACTAAAGGAAACCTGGAATAGAGAGACATCATAGACATAGGTGCAGTAGGGCGCCTCTGTGATCTAGTGGTCAGAGTTCCTCGCTACAGATCCAGAGGTCCCGGGTTCGATTCCCGGCGCCACCAGATTTTCTGAGAAGTAGTGGTTCTGGAACGGGGTCCACACAGCTTCGTGAGGATAACTGAGAAGCTACTTGAATGGAGAAGTAGCGGCTCCGGTCTATAAAAGAGAGATTAACGGCCGTGAGGATCCGTTGTACTGAACACGCCACACCCTCTATCCGCAAAAGTTGGCACCAACTTCGCGGACAAGCGGCGGTCGCTCGGTCGGTATAGTTCGCTTGAGGACTAAATGCCATGGAGTTGTATATCGGATTCATGTTATACAGAATAGGATCAAGGGGTGCGTTCATGTGAAGACGTTTCGTGTTTCATGAAAGGTACGGAACCTCTCGATCAGCGACTATCAACTCGTCTCTGTGATGTTACTTACATAGATAATGCGATTTTAATCGGGTATTTACACTCTGTGAATAAAATGTTGTAATATGGAGCATTACCGATTTACGATTTTAGGAGTTGAGGTTTTCACACCGGTGTTTATGAAGACTATTGTCTATTGACCCTGTATTCTGCTGGAAGTCAACTGATGTTTAGGAAGATCATATCGCCTATGCGTGGTTCTGGTTTCTTGCTCGGCTTATTCTTCGGTCCTGAAGACGGAAGCGATATGTTTATCCGAAACGTCGGTAGATTTCCAACGGACTACACGCCATTATATCCCGGAAGACACAACTCTTCATGCGTAACAATTGTCGTCGGACAGAATTGTCTTAATTAAAAAAAAAATCCAAAATCATTTATCTGAAATGAAATTTATGATCTGTTTGGTGTGGCAGTGAAGTGCTACACTCGTATCCGGGGTTTCTCGTTTCGAATGTCTGTAATTTTTCGTGGTTTGCTTCACTCGCTTTCAGGAAAATATTTGGGTAATAAGTCGCTTAGGCCAAACCTGCTTCTTTCTCAATCCTCTCCAGTTCATCAGTCAATCTGACATTCGACACTATAGAGTCTACTTACAGGCAGCGCCCCCCTTCCCCCCGCCCCAAGACAAAAACATGCTTGGTTCGTTATTTTCCATCAGATAGCCACCAGGCAATAATTTATGCAAAATAAATGTTTTTGGACCATTCCTTTCAAAAGTGACAGTGGATTATGAATATTCTAGTGAATTATTTTGTAATCTACTAGTTTTCCTGCCTTTGATCGGTCTTTCTAAAGACTAAATCGAATACAGATAATCCGATTTTTTTTCTGTTGCATGAAAGATTGATTTTAAATCGATATGTCTCGACGGTAGCATGGGAAGAATCGAAGGAAACTTCTGTGCGTTTTTCACTTAGAAGTCGAATCCACGTTAAGTGGGTCCCGTGTCATCGTGATATGGCATGCTGCCAGGTTGCCCGTGGAGGAGACGGCCTCCAGACACAGAGGGTAGCTAAGAATATATTGAATATAGTCGCCAGCATCCGACAAGTTGTTGATCCTCCAGCCCTGCTGTCCGACATTTTGAGAATGAACTCTTAGCAGTAAACAAGGGTGTAACTGTGTACTCCATAATGCAGAACACAGACCTCCCGATGGTTGTATCTTTATTAAATATGGTTATAAGTCAAATTGAGTGCCCTTTTAGCTTTGAACTGAGATAGCGCAGTCTGCATAGAGCCGGATTACGGGCTGAACGGTTGGGGTTTGATTCTCAGTAGAGACAGGTGACAACTTTGTTCTCCATAACTTGCAGATCGACTCTGGGGCACACCCAGCCTCCTATTCGATTGATATATTTGAGAATTTTCCTGGAGATAAATCGGTCATGTCTTGTAACTGACCACTCATCTCCATCTAGTGCCAAAGAATTAAGAATGGTGGAGCTACACCTCCACTTAATCATACGTCTTTGCGGCATAGTATCAGCAGGCTTATCGGATTTTCTCTTCTCCGTAGTGTCCAGACCGGCTCTGGGGCCCAACCAGCTTTCCACGCAATGGGAGCAGTTCAGTCTTTCCAAACAGATAAAGCGGCTGGGTCGTGAAGCTGACCACTCAACTCTCTATAGTGCCGAGACCATGAATGGTGGAACAATACTACCACTGGCTCATACATATTCGTGGCATGGTGACTAATTGACTAGGCACAGGAACAACTTTACTTCGCTTTTATTCTGACTTACAAGGCGAATGTGATGTGGGCGTGGATAAAAGGTAAATTTGTTCCTGTGCTTTACTACTTAAGCACTACGCCATGAGGTCTTATGTGGGAGTGAATTTATAGAACCATATTTTCTTGACCTCGACAATAATTGGATGTGAGTGATCAGCTTCACGACCCTGCCGCTTTACCACCTGGGAAAGAGTCCCCGGTACCCATTGGATAGGAGGTTAGGTGGACTCCAGAGCCGGTCTGAACAACGTTGAAAAAGAAAATTCTTGACGCTACCAGGACTAGAACTCTGGTTCCTAGGTCATCAAGCCCGTAGCCAGTCGCTATACCGACTGAGCTATCCTGGCTATAAGAAAAATTGTTGATTTTTTAATTAGGCCGTCATTATTTAAAGCTTTGAACTTGGTTGATCCTATTATATAATGAATTTATATGTACTCGTATATTCTGCTTGAACCCAACATAAATGGGATATGCATGATTGCCTCCACTGTTGTGCTGAAGGGTGGGTGGCTGTTTATAGAACAGTGATCCGTTTGCGCCGCGAATTTTGTGTCTGAGGGACTGAAATAACATCCCGTGCTCTGCACAATAATATTCACAACAGGTCTTGCTTTGCAAACAGCAGAAGAGCTTCTCGGTCCCTTACAGGCAGCCACGTCACTGAAGCTACATGGAATATGCCACTGACTGCTGTGTTCACTTTAGCAACGGAAATGTTGTGTTGTGATTTGACAGGCCCAAAGACATTTTATGCGGACGATACAAGCGTTCTTCCTTTGCTGGAGAAGTGTTATTGATCTGCAAGCCTGTTCTCACTTTATGTGAGATCACGTGGGGTTTATACACCAGACCACATTACCGCTCCAATAAAATTGTCCCTCTGCTTAATTAAACACCACACCATGAAGAAACTTGAGCTCTTTTTCTCATGGAGTGAGACAGTCTACTTGGTTACGCTCTGAAGAGGTAATATTACTTAGGGATAGGGTTAGCGGCCTCCGTAGTCTAGAGGTAACGTTCCCACCTCATGACTCGTAGTACGCGGGTTCAAATACCCGGCGGAGGTCTTCGAATTTTTAAGGGCGGAAAAATTCAGGGAACAAGTCCTGCGGGGGGGACTTTAAGCCGTGGGTCCCGTGTCGTAGCTTTACGGCACGTAAAAGAACCTCATACCTCCAAAGGAGGTCACTGAGCAAAATTGCGGACGTTTGCCGCCCAACAGCAGTCACTAATACCTCCGGTAGATGGGGGAAACGTTATAGATACTTCTCAGCCAGTAGAGACGGTGTCGCTGGCTGGGCGGGACTGATGGTAAGCACCAATACCGGTAGGATATAGAGACTGGTAGAAATCATAGAGGGAAGCACAATGGACCACTACAGGTCTAAGTGCATGGGGAAACCCACCCTCTCTAATAACTAACTAACTAACTAGGGATAGGGTTTTTTTTAGTTTCTTGGGGTGGGGTGAGACTGAGTCCACTTGGTATTTCGGCCACTGCTTGGCCTATTGTACTAGCCCCAGATGGTAGATGATGATGATTATGGAGAAATCGGTGGAATGCAAATTGGGTGAAACCGAAATGTTCTAGAAAATCTTCCCTAGTGCCACTTTGTCCACCACAAATCCCACATGGCCTGACCTGGGTTCGCATTCAGACCGCCGCGGTAGGAAGCCGGCGAGTAACCGCCTGAGCTATGGAACGGGCCAGAAATATGAGTTAATGAATGTGTGGTACATGTAGTCTTAGCTTCGTCATTTGGTGGAGGTGAGTGGTAATGTTCACGCCCCTGCCTGCTTTACCCCAGGGAGTTCAGCTTCTCTTACCTATTGTATAGGAGGCTGCTTGAGGCTCAGACCCAGCCTCAAAGCGATGAAGGTAAAAATAAAAGGTAAAGTTGTCCCTGAAGACGTAGAGGAGAGTTGAGGTTGAGGTATAGTGCCACCATTCTTTATCTCGGCACAGATGGAGGCAAGTAGTCAGCTTCACGACCTGGCTACTTTAACCCCTGGGAATGAGGCCCCGATGCTGGTTGTATAGGAGATTGGGTGAACCCCAGATCTGGTGTGGACGCTGGAGAGTAGAAAGAAATCTCTTGCCACTTTCGAGAATTGAACCCCAGCCGTCCATCCCATATTCTGTCGATATACCGACTGAGCTATCTCGGCTCATGAAAGCGATGAAGAAGAGAACGGTTTCTGCCCAGTTCATTGTGATATCAGAGCTTCCCAGCTCTCTTAACCGGGCAAAGTGTACGAACGGGGAATGAGGTGGGCTCGAAATGCGCCACATATGGGAGAGACAAGAAATGCGTTCAATATTTTAATGCGAGAGCCTCAAGGAAAGAAACCATATGGAATACGAGTATCTTATCGTAGATGGGAAGACAATATTGTGACATGACGCCCGAAAGTCGGAATAGTGAAATCAGACTAGACGCCGATTGCTAGTAAACGACTCGGTAAACACATTCCAACGGCAACGAATATGTAAGCAACAATCGAATAATTTCCGTTGCTATGCAGTGGCGTTGTAAACACACCTTTCCGACAATAGAGAACCTGTGTTTTCTGCGTTGTCCATGAAAAGAGTTTATAAAGAAGGGTCCATTTGATAAGAGAGTTTCGATACGTCAGCCTGCCAGGATATGAGTTTTGGAGCAGAGAATTAGAACTGATTCGAGTCTTTGGAATTGGAAAATTGGCAGAGTAGGGACAAGAAAGGAATTAGGCTGTCCAAAGAAGACTTCGTATATGATCTGAAGTGACAGTGAGACTGTTATAAATCCATTACCTGCATACGACTAGCGAAGACTGAGAACCCTAATGCGTGCATAATGTTGAACGCTAAATTATCAGCGATATCACTGTACTTATAGTGCCTCTATTTCGAGTGCTTTGTGAATAAGATGTCGATAAATCCACACATCCAGTCCAACCCCGTCTATAAGTGAGGCGCAAAATCCCTGCACGTTACATTATTAACGCAGATCTTAATTAAGTAGTGTGTATGCACTTGAAAAACTGCTTCTGTGGTCTAGTGATCACAGTTCCTGGCTACATATCCAGATGTCCCGGTTTCGATTCCCGACTCTACCAGATTTTCTGAGAAGTAGTGGGTCTGGAACGGGGTCTACTAAAAGTCGCGATGATAATTGAGGAGCTATTTCAAGGAAATAGCGGCTCCGGTCTAGAAAACCCGTGGAGAACCGTTGCGCTGACCACGCGACACCCTCTATCCGCGAAAGTTCGCACTAGCTTCGCCGACAAGCGGAGGTCGCTCGGTCGATATAGTTAACTTGCGGACTAACGCCACGGAGTATGCACGTGAATGAACTCAATATATTATCCAGTGGGGATCTCGGTAATGAAACTTCGGTATCCACAAAAGGGAGACAATTTGTTGCCTAGCTAAGCTGCCTCCAGCACGCGGGAGTTGTTTATTACAGACCCACTCTTCCATACAATATATTTATTACGTTCTCCTTGGTGGTGAGTTACATTAAGTTATACAAAGCTTCGGGATCCCTTAGAAACTAAAAATTTCCATATCAAAGTGATCTAATAACGAAGCTTCGGGTTACAGAGTTGTAAATTTTCGTCTCCTAAACAACGAAGTGATGAAGCAGAAGGAACGTGGTGGCTAACGCCCTTTTTCATGAGTCCCGAGGGTGGAAGAGTTCCTATATCTCGTTTCTCTTAACCACCGGAGCGTTAAACTTCGAACACCCCGAGGTGATCAAACCGATACACCATTTTATACCATAAGCCCATAAATCGCAAAAAGTGGGTATAAGCAAGCCGGGACAGCTCAGTCGGTATAACGACTGGCTACGGGCTGGACGTGAGGAGCCGGGATAGCGCAGTCAGTATAGCGACTGGCTACGGGCTGGACGACCGAGGGGTCGGATTTCGAGTCCTGGTAGGGGTAAGAATTTTCTCTACTTCATGTCGTCCAGACCGGCTCTGGGGCCCACCCAGCCTCCTATCCAATGGCTCTTTCCCCGGGAATAGAGCTGCCGGGACATGAGGCTGACCACTCACCTCCACCTAATGCCGAGGTCAAGAAATCTTGGACCTATACATCCACTCCCCCCATACGCCTTCATATTATAATGCTTAATTAGTTAAGCACATGGACAATTTTGCCTTTACTTTTTATGGTTACAAGCGACGTGCGGTATGTCTCAGAGTAAAGAAAGGGTGCGCGGTAGATTGCATAAAGTAGTTGATCAGTGTTAGGTGGTATACATCTGAGAGAACGAAACTGTTAAGGTAGAAAACGGACTCATCTGGCTCATTTATGGATTTATTGATGAGATATTATCATCGCTTTCGTGAGACTTTGAGTACTTTGTACCATCAATAAAAATATATATTAAAAACAGAAAGAATGTGAAAGCATAAATATATCCTATTATGCTGTCGTGACGTCAGATATTCAGATATCATGAAAATACCGTATTAATCTCTTTATTTGCAAAACACTTATGTTTGCCTAGCAATAAACAGAACACAGACCCATTGCAGCAGAGGAACACGCTTTTTCGCAGAAATATCGAGGCAAAAATGTGGAAGAAAACGGTAGTCAGAAGGATTTTATATTTTGGAACATATGTGTGTGACTTTAGACGGGGTTTGGACTGGTGACACGATTTATTCACCAATTATATAGGAACTGCAATTATAACGGTATCGCCAATCCACGCAATTTACACTTCACTGATGCAAGCCTGCAACATACACGCAACAATAGAAGAACTGTATTTTCTATGTGGTCCGTGCTGAGATTATTGTAACCTAGAAATTTGGAGCTTGATGAATTAACAATCAGTTCTGTACGTGAGTCTGTGGATAGAGGACTTCAGCCGGAGGCAGAGGAATAGCAATTGTTGCAGCCGTTACCAAGAAATGTCTATTGACAGACTGAGAACAGTAGAATATGTGCTGTAGTGAACTGCAAAGCGTGGGAATAGCGATAGTGTTATGGTTATTTGAAGTTAAACTCGTAAGTAGTCAATAAATCTATTCACCAATCCAAACCCCGTCTATAGTCACACATACTACGTGACACTACCTACCAAAATACATTGCGTCACATCCCAGGAAACATGAATGGAATATACATACATATGGAATGGAAAATTCCTGGAAGAAGAATTGAATTTCTCTCTGTTGGTCGGACAAGAAAACAGAACATAGTATTCTGTACTAAAAAATACGTAAAGAAAATCCTTGTAGAAAGAAAATGAAAGTTGTAACATAAAACCAAAGAATGAAAGTAACCATAGAGAGTGGAACAAAGCAGAATAGAATGAGTGTTTCAGGAAATTCTATCACGAGTACAATGGAGAAATGAATAATACTTATATAGAAAGCATTTACTCGTATAAATTATTTTTGGTCAGAAGCAGACGGAGCTTTTGATTGCAACTTTCTAATTCATTCAGGTTATTCATTTAACGATACTAATATTTTACAGATTAGTTGTTCTTCTGTTTTCTTTAGAATATTAAATACATATTTCCATAAATATATTAAAAACTTTTCCATTATAAATTAAATTTTTCGAAACAATTTCCTCATTGCTATGAAGAACTGCAGAAATCATTTTGAGTTTCTACACGTCACTTTAAAAAAATTCTTAAAATTAAATATTTATTGAGAAGCTACGCATATATCGACATCCCCATTCTAACATATTTAGATTAAACTTTTCGTCTTTATTCGACCAAATTTAGTTTCTGCCCATATCGTTTTAACATAAATTCTCTTTGCATGCTTGCTACCATTCAGTGCGGAACTTTTTGTCTTCTCGTCTGCTGTCTAGAAAAAGAATTAGAATATATAGAACTGTAATTTTGTCTGTGGTTCTGTATGGGCGCGAAAGTTGGTCTCTGACATTAATGGAGGAACACAGACTGAGGGTGTTTGAGAATAGGATGCTGAGGAGAATATTTGGACGAAGAGAGATGAAGTGACAGGAGGTTGGAGAAAACTGCATAATGAGGAGCTTCATAACTTGTACTCTTCTCCAAGTATAATTAGAATGATCAAGTCAAGGTAGATGAGATGGGCAGGACATGTAGAACTAGCAGGAGCGAGGAGGATTGCGCATAAGATTTTGGTGGGAAACCCAGAAGGAAAGAGACCACTAGGAAGACCTAGACATAATTGGGTGCATAATATTAAGATGAATCTTATAGAGATGTGGCATTGATCTGGCTCAGGATAGGGAGTAGTAGAAGGCTTTTGTGAAGGCGATAATGGACCTTCGAGTTACATAAAATTTTAGGGAATTCTTGAGTGGCTGAGCGACTGACAGCTTCGCAAGAAGGTGTCAACTTCATGGAGTTTGATACATAAAGCTCATGTCTAAATTACTAATTTTCTTAAAGGAAGAAGAAAGAAAGAAAGAAAGAAAGAAAATGAAGAAGAATCAAAAGAAACAAATGTCGGTACAAGGCAAACTGCAGCTGCCATTAGAACCTCCTCACTTTTATTTCAAAACTTTTTGAATATGATGAACGTTTTGAGAATCAGAAACAGCGTTATTTATGATCTATCTGCAGTATACGTCCTGTTTGTCACCTACTGCGACAATGGTTTATGTCCTCAATAACTGAAGGTCAAAGAAAATGAAATAACATAGAAAAAATTAATTTGGTAAATATATATACTTCATTCGAGTACGTCTTTCTGCATGGGGTTATGGTTTAAAAAGAGGGGAACTTATAATCAGAATTAGTGTGAAAGCAAACGAATCGGCCACGAGGGAACACCTGATTTAAAAGGGGGCGTCATGTTTTACAGACCCTTCTTTCTTCATCTTTACATTAAAATATGAATTAATTTCTGTGCACCTTTTCTTACATCGTGGTTTTTAATTCGGACATGGCCGATCACAGTGTCCACGCCGCGGTCTAAGGCACGGAGTCTTTCGCCTTCTTGAATACTGGGATCGTGTGTTCGATTCCCACTCAAGACATGGATATATGCGTGTTTTCTGTGCTTATGTTGTCCTGTGTTAGGTAACGGCCATGCGACAAGGCTGATCCCCGTCTAATAAATCCTACCAGTTGTCTATGATATTCATAATTCCAAATTAATTCTGATGGGGAACAGGGCACATGAACTAATCTGCCAAGGTAGGACAAGAATAAGAACATATTTACTTCACTTCCCGAATTCAAGATCCTTAAAACCCTTTATTTGGGCGCTTGCCTTTTGCTCTGACCCATCGTTATGTTCATTTTCTGAAGTGAGGTTCTTAACCTGACACCTAAATCCCAACCTACAGAAGTAAGAGTTACTTTCTAGGCATGTCTCTAAACTTTATGGATGACCCTACCAGTACCATACGCTCCCGCTAACATAGGTCTCCGGCTGAACAATGGCTGCACATCTCCCCATCCCTTGAAATAGTAACGCAGGTGAATGAGCCTTAGACACACACAAGGACTTCGGAATTTGGTAGCAGGTGTAACTTATGAAGAATTCGTTTGTGTGACATTAACACATATTTACATGTGGTGTTTGAGGTTTCATAGAGATATATATGAAGAGTAATCTTTTCTGGGATATGACACCGTTCATTCTTGCTACTCTTTCGCAGGAATTGACCTTGAATCCTGAACATGAAGGCGGTATATTCCTGTGAAACGTCGATAAACTTTTACCGGACTATACAATGTCATATCCCTTAAGACAGTAATTTTGAAAATTCACTGAATTCGGAAAGAAAAAGTAGCTCTGATAAATTCCAAAATTTCACATGGATGTGGTAAACCATCGTTATAACGCACTAATTGGGGTGGGGGGACAGTGTGCATTATCGCCGATGTCCGCTATAACCAAGTGAAGGAATATTTACAGATATACACCACAGGTAACAGAGACAATTACACGCAATAAACATTGAAACACACAAATCAGTTAGATGAAGGTTTTTATATTGTGGTTCTTTTTTATTTTAAATAGATTCCTAACTACAAAACTTTCTTAGTGTCTCAACATGTCTAAAAATTGCAAATTGAAGACAGTCAGATTCTGTACGTTACATCCGAAATTTGTTATATATGCGTCCGTTACAACGAGTGGTTACTGAATTTGCGTTCTATGGTTATCGGAAAATATAGTTTTGGGATTTGTTGCTAAAACTGTTCCCCACTCTAATGTCGAAGCCTGCCGTAAAGAAATGTTAATGAATGTACAGTGTTCATTCAGTGGAATTCCCCGAGTTTATCTTCTTTCTAGCAAACATGGCACAATTATCTGACCACGTATTCCTACTGTATTAATTGCAGTGGGGCCAGACTGCTGGCTTATATTAATATTCATTAAAGTAAGTAAGTAAAGGTATCCCTGTAACAGGCCGTGAAGGCCCATAGGGTTGTTAGATGTTGAGGCTCCCACATTTTCTAGACAATTGGCTCACAGATGGCGGTGAGGTTGTCAGCCATATGCGTCGGCCGCCCTTTAACCCCAGGAAGATTCCTGGTACACATTTCTGTTAGAGGCTGAGTCAACCCCAGGGCCAGAATGCGGCTAAAATATTTATGTCAATTGAAAAAAAAATTACCTCGATTATATGTGTGTGAAATTATCGGAAGCAATTTCCATTCTAAGAAACAGCAAATGAAGCCGGATAGATAGGACATCGGGAAACGAACCAAGAAATTAGACTGTGTATCTGATTGAAGGGCGCTATGCACGAAATGGAACGAAAAGAAGTAGGAGTGAAAAGGCTTCTTTCTCAATGCGTTCAGCGTTACCGCTATTTTCTCCTAGGTCCTATGACGTCAGAGAAACGGAGGGTTGTGACGTCACAGAATCCGGGAGGGAATCGATTCCCGGAGTTTGGAGAAGAGAGCTCTTCTCTCGTCATACACAGCGCCTCCCTGGCGACAGAGAAACGCGCATAATTCTGATTTTTAAACCACGTGCTTTTGTCTCTTACACTAAGAGAGGAACATAGACTGAGGGTGTTTGAGAACAGGGTGTTGAGGAGAATATTTGGACCGAACATAGCTAAAGTGACAGGAGGTTGGAAAAAACGGCATAATGAGGAGCTTCATAACTTGTACTCTTCTCCAAGTATAATTAGAATGATGAAGTCAAGGAGGATGAGGCAGGTAGGGCATGTAGCACGCATTGGGGAGAGTTTTGTGGGAAAACCAGAAGGAAAGAGACCACTCGGAAGACTTAGACGTAAGTGGGTGGATAATGTTAAAATGCATCTTAGAGAGACAGGGTGGGGTGGTATGGACTGGATTCATCTGGCACGGAATAGGGACCACGGCAATGAACCTTCGAGTTCCATAAAATATTGTGAAATTCCTGAGTGGTTGAGCAACTGGCGGCTTCCCAGATACCAGATCCAGACTCAACCGAAACCATCTGTGGGAGTATGTTGTGTTTCATTTTGCCGCATATCTTCTCTTGTGTTGATTGTTATGGTTTCCGGTGATAGGGATCAGCTCTATTGATTGGGCCCAACTGAGTAGGTCTTTACCTGAAGATGGAGGCAGAGTCCAAGCGCCGAAACCGTTTTAAAATAAAAAATAGGACCATAGATAATATCGAAGAAGCCAACATTTGTCTTTCGATTTTTGCTCAAAACGAACATTTCCAAACACAGAAAGAATGGTGCAGTGTTGATTGCAAATTCTGTAAGGTCTGTTCGGATCGGAATCAGTTTTGTCAGGCATAAAATACGAGTGAGTCTGTTTATATTAATGTATCTTTCCAACAGGTGGCTGTTCACCTCCCATAACTTTCCCCCGAGAACTAATTATCCACTTATACCCTGCAGGAGAGCTGTCCGAACCGTGGTACGCGGTTCTGGAGCTGGGAAATACAAACTCCTAGCCACTTATCTACGGTGCCATATTTAACCTAATATGGCGGACGTCACAGAAGCCGTCACGACGTGGCAGACCACTTGCCATGAAATCTAGCTCTTTATACTCTCCTTCGCGACTGGAGAATTTCATTTTCCGGCCCTGTACGTTCCTTATCTGAGCAGGGATAGCGCAGTCGGTATAGCGACTGGCTACGGGTTCTACGACCGAGGGGTCGGATTTCGAATCCCGGAAGGTTAAAGAATTTTCTCATTTGCACGTCGCCGACACCAGCTCTGGGGTACACCAACCCTCCTATCCAACGGGTACCGTGGACGCTTTTGCCGGGGGTACAGCGGCCAGGGCATGAAGCTGACTACTCGCCTCCAAATAGTACCGAGGTCAAGAAAATGTGGATCTATATATCCACTCCCCCATACTTCTACATGGATTAGTGCTCAATTAGTTAAACACAGGGACAACTTTAGCTCTTTTATGCGTACATTGTTGTGCAGGTCGGTACATTGTTTTATTCTGCTTTTCCTCCTTACGGAATAATATAGAAGGTTTGTGAAATAACAAGGCTGCTTGTGTGTTTCCCCCTTTCAGTTTTTAAACCAACCGACTTATTTTGATGACGCTTGGTACGAACATTATTGCGTTAGAGGTTATCCCAATGTCATAATTTATAATTTTATAAATGAATGAAGACGCGGAGAGAAGAAAATTTTTGAGCTTACCTGGACTCGAACTCTGGCCCCTCTGTCTTCAAGCCCGTAGCCAGTCGCTATATCGACTGCGCTATCCCGGCTCATGTAAGTAATCTAAATGGATAGCACCTTGAGATAAGCCACTGCTACTTCCTTCCATTTCCTTCTAATAATAACACCATTCTGTGCTGAGTAACACCTTCCATCTTTGTCAGTTTAGAGGAAATCTTTGTTTGTGATATTGTTTTCTCCTAAATATTGCAGGTATAGAAACGACATAGAAGGACAGTAAATTTGTTACCTTATATTCTTGTCAACCGCCTCTGTGGCCTAGTGGTCAGAGTTCCTGGTTACAGATCCAGAGGTCCCGGGTTCGATTCCCAACGCCACCAGGTTTTCTGAGAAGTAGTGGGTCTGGAACGGGGCCCAGTCAGCCTCGTGCGGATAATTGAGGAGCTATTTCAAGGAAATAGCAGCTCTGGTCTAGAAAACCGAAATAAACGACAGTGGGGAACCGTTGCGTTGACCACGCGACACCCTCTGTCCACAAAAGTTGACACTAACTTAGCCGATAAGTGCCGGTCGCTCGGTCGGTATAGTTCGCTTGCGGACTGAAGCCACAGAGTTCGTTTTTGTTTGTTTTATATTATTGTCCATCCTACATTCTTTTCCGCGTTCAATTCTCCTCCTTCGGCATCTTCAACCCCATCTTCTCTTCGTGCTGCGTTCAGAGTATGAAAAACTTAAACTACGCAGTTGAGAGACCGTTGTTACTTAGCATGTGATCACATAAAATCACTTGGCTGCGCACTGTAAATTTTATTTTAAGACTGTTAAGTTATCCTTCCTTCAATTGAATATCAGACAAAGAGAAGGAAGAATTCTATGTAACGGGTAACTTCCAAGGACAAGGAAGCTTTCTGAAGCGCTTTATCGGCCAGCCAGCCTGCTCTCAGGTCAGAAATTCTTAATGTCTTCCTTGAAATTAGCCTTTACAGAAAGTTATTGTCGGGTACAAATTGAGAGGAAACATTAATATGGTCTCTCTCTTTCTCTCTTTTACTATGGATTGTCCTTTTCGCTGTAGTTTCCGGATTTGAAGATTGTAATAAATATCTTTTCCAGACTCCCTAACTGTTCCCATTAAATGTAAGCTGCTGAAGATCCTATTCCCGTCAGATATCCCTACACTGATAAAGGTAAAAGGTTAAATTGTCCCTGTGCTTAACTACACCATGAAGGTGTATGGGGAAGTGGATGTATAGATCCACATTTTCTTGACCTCGGCACTAGTTGGAGGTGAGTGTTCAGCTTGACGCCCAGACCGCTTTACCCCCTGTACGCATCGGATAAGAGGTTTTGTTGACTCCAGAACCGGTCTTGACGATTAGAGAAGTGAAAATTCTTGACCATACCGGGACTCGAACTCCGACCCCTCGGTCGTCCAGCCCATAGCCAGTCGCTATACAGGCGACGCTATCCCATCTCCATCCTTACAGTGGAGAGTTTATTTCGTAAGGTGTTTTGAAATCTTCTGTAAAACTTCTGCAGTTGCTACTAATAAGGCCCATAATGCTGTCTGTCTGTATCACCGAAATTCCCGAAAGAAATTCTGATATTCCGTAAGTGAGTACTTATCAAAAAGTATTGGCAATGTATAACTTTATTGTCATTCTGTAAACGTAATAGGTAAATTTGCCCCTGTGCTTAATTTTAAGCCCTATGCCATGAAGACGCATGGGGGAATGGCGGTATAGCTCCACTATTTTTGACCTCGGCACTAGGTGGAGGTGATTGATTATCTTCACGCCCCTGCTGCTCTACATCCGGGGAAACAACCCGTGGTGCCCTTTGGGTAGGAGCTTGTGTGGGCCGCCAAGTCGGTCTGCATTCTGTGGAGTATAGAAGATTTCTTGTTCCTGCCGGGAATTGAACCCCAGCCATCCAAATCGTAGCCCGTCTCTGTATCAAGTAAGTTATCGCGACTCTTATCACAGCTGTGTAACACGCCAATTTCAAGTCAAAGTTCGTAATTAGCAGTGAATAATTATTTAGGTAATTTTTCTCTGAGCGACAGTGATATTGAGCTAATGTAAAAGTATCGAACTTATTCTCTCTTACCACTACTTCCTTTAACGATTCTTTATCAAATGATTATGTTGGATACTGTTGAAGACAAGTTAAGTCTCCGACATGTCGCCGGAAGACGGAATTAATATCCTTCATTTCCTCATATCTGCGAGTATTTTATGAAAAACCTGTATTTTAATTACGCATAATTATATTGTTTTGCAACAAAAGGTATTTTGAATGCAACATCTACCAGTAACAATCAGTTACATTTCTGCATGTTTTTCTATGAATGGCCGCGCCGTCCAAGGCATGAACTGTCTTGGCCAGCTCGAACGCTGGGATCGTGGGCTCGAATCCCACTCAAGACAAGGATGTCTGTGTGAGTTTATTCTGTGTTTGTGTTCTCCTGTGTGTAGGTAGGGGCCTTGCGACGGGCTGATCCACCGTCTAAGGAGTCTTACCGACTCTGTATGGGATTAAGAAACTGAAAAATCCTCCAAGATCAAAGAAAGGGCTGTAGAGCTATAGATAGATGCTTTATTATTGTGAAATGTAAGGGGAGTTTCAAGCTGAAGCAATAACGAGAAGTGTGCCTTATATAAGAATAGATTTTCTGGTAGGAATTTCATGTGACCTACAGAGACATCTGGTATAATCATTATCCACACATGTACACGAGTGAGGAGGCAGGCATTCCCATCTCGGCCAGCAGACCCTTCTTCCCGGCGGGGCACTACTTCAGGTCGAGAGCAGCTTACCGACGCCTCGCGAGAGTTCCTAAGGAGATAAATTCAACCAGAGATTTGGGCTCGTGTCCAGTCCCACATGACTGCATAGGCTAATTCTGGAAGAGTCCAGTTGCCCCCAAGGGAACAGAAAGAAGACATAGGAAAACGAGGAAACGAAACCAGAGCTGCTGACTGTATCTGAAGTCTCATGCATTGTAGCTGTTGTGTAAATCCCTTCATGTGTTTGCCCGTGACCAAGCTTTGCACAGCTCCTCACAAAAGAGATCATAGGAATTTTGCTGTGTTTCTATGTGTCGTCAGCCATAAGACGTAGGCGTCTGCTCACGACTGCCCTCCAAAAATCAGTGCAGACTTTATCACATTCTTATCAACATTTCCATGGAGCGTAGTCTTATTGAGAAACTAATAGTTACTCATCTATTCAAATTCCCAATATTGTTTGGAGCCCGAATTCTCTTTGCTGGTCCCTATCTTGAGCCACATGAATGAAGGTCACACTCTTCTGTTTTTAATATCAATTTTAATACTATTTAGCCATCTACACTTATACAGGATGTGTCTTATTCCGAACGGTTTCCAAGATACAGCTATTTCACTCCACACTTCCAAAACTGTTGATAAGAAAGAGATATTACGTACTGTTTCTAATACCGCTATTTATTTTTCAAGTGACAAATTTGGTACAGTTTACATAGTATATATTTTTTTCCCTTAGCATTACAGCCCCAGTGGACCTAGGCCTATCTCGATGAACTTCTCCGTTCACTTCGGGTTTTCTAGATCTTACACATACGGTAGGACTCCTTTGGCGGTTGATCAGCTCGTCACAAGGCCTCTACCTGTACACAAACACAGAAAAACACACACAAACTAAACATCCATGCCCTGATTGGGATTCGAACCCACAATCCCGGTTTCCAAGCGAGCCAAGATACCTTAGACCGCTCGGCTACAGTGACCGGCCGCCTAGTATAATACATTCTAGAAAATTCCGTCGTCAGCATCTATGCACTTTGCAACTCGTGTGAGGACATGGCGTGTTGCTCGTCTGTACAGTCAAGTAGCTCTATCTCTGAAACCTATCGGAATAGGACACATGTGCATATACACTTTCTTACTTAGAATGTCCGATACTGTGACCTCGTAGAATATTGACCTTTCCTCCTGGGACACTGTATATTTTAAGTGGTTTCTTTCCTTAAGGCTTTCCTATCACAACTCTATGCATTATTGTTTTCTTTCGTGTATATTATAAGCCCAACCTAATATTATCAACTTTCACTGTGTATCAGCGCATTTCATTGAAAAAGAAGAGGTTGTTGTTACATCGTGGTGGGGTGGGGCGTGAAGGTATCCCCACCGCTTCCACCACTGCTATGTCGAGGTGACAGGGGGGGGTGGAGGTATCCCCACTGCCACCTCCTCTCTTGCAGTCACAGGGGTATGGACTAAGGAAACGTCTGAATAGCGTCTTTTATC
>NW_019735462.1:2146901-2150681 GCF_002891405.2 Cryptotermes secundus
GGCATTCCCTCGTGGCAAGCCAATGTCCGTCTAAATCCATACGCAGAAATTCCTTTAAGTTGTTAACCTTTCGTACATCCGCTTTCGTACCTCTTACAAATATTTCCCAAAACCAAATCTATCCTAACAAATATTTTCCCAAAAATACAAAAATGTTAATACTATGTTAACATATTACCGGGAGTCGGCCTTTGGGCCACAACAGTTGTTCTATAAAAAACGCAGTAGGTAATGATGTAATATTTATTAGACATTTATTGCGATATTTCAAAATCGACGTGAAAATAACAAGCGGTGCGAACAAAAAATTGTCAGAGAAGGCGCAGATTTGTTTGAAAAGGTCTTCAGTCAGTGCATGAGCCCTTTTGAAATGCAAATACGAGTATAGGACCACAAGCAGCCAAATCGAGGGCGCGCATTCGACCCCTATAATTTTCAGATGTGTTCTAGATGTTGCTTCGATGAGCGCGAATCCGTGAAAATTTGAATATGTCCATATTACTGACTCGTGCCCGTTTAAAAATAAAGGATTCAGTATTTGACAGAACAAAGCACTGGACGTCAGGTTGTTCGATATGTTCACATGAATACGTTATCTCTGATATACAGTATTCGTTTGGGTTAACATTAATTCTCTGTTGAATATAATGGTACATACAGACAGACTGACTGTTAAATTTCTGCTGGTCCTCGCCAGGCCAGCGATTTTTGGTTCCGAGTCCCACGGAATACATAACCATACTTTACTGCCGGCTCTGGAAGCTTACAGACCATTGTGTCTCTTTGCAGACAGTCTGAAACCGACGGTCAATCGGCCAGTCTATCTTGGAATAAAGTACACATCTGGAGCTTACGACCATATTTTTATTACTGTCAGGCAGTTGCAGGTTTGTTGATGTTGGCGCTCTCTTTGACGGGAAGACGGGTCTATCTTTTACAATTGCTGCTGGTCCTCGTCAGCGTAGTCATTCTCAGGTCCGAGTACCGTGAGATTCGCGACTACCATTTTCGTCGCTCTTACGACTCGCAGGGCTATGGTGGATGTATTGGACCCCTACTCCGCATGGGAGTTTGCAGACAGAGTTCCTTCTAACTAATATATAAGAATGCGTACCTCACAGGAAACACGTCTCCGCTACAAAAGCCAACCGGTTAATTCTGTTGAAGGAAAGAGGCGCTGTTCATTGTGAGAACACACAGATACGTTCCGTTGACAGGATGCAGGGTTTTAATATGATAAATCAGATGGTATGTATAAGAACCACTGGACTTTAAGGGGCTAAAAGCAAATCATTAGGATAGCTTATTTCTTAATTAATTACTAGTTAGAGATACGATATTGCTAGCCCTTTGTCGTAAAAACTTTACATTCTCGTATAAATCCCACATTATCAGGATATTCACAGTACTCGTGGTTTCCAATTTTATGCAGTTTTGCCAACCGCAGTATTCTTTTTTCATCCGTGGTTTTAATTTGTGCAGGCACAAAAATATCGGTGGTTTTCGCATCAATATATCCATATTTTCTGGAGGCAGGGCTGCGAGGGTGCCCGAAATGAGTTTCTATTAACTTCCACATAACTATAAGCATTGTCGTATTATGCGCTTACATTATTTTTAAAAACTATTAAATATTCTCCTTAAAGGAATAGCCAATTCATATTTTGAACGATATAAAATTCGCTTCACTACCATTAACTCTCAATTCCTACAAACCTCTTGGTCTCTCCAAAGGCGTCTGATAGAATATATTACTAAGTCCTGTACATTCTGTGTGTTTTTACTAGGGACATTATTCGAATACCTACAATCCAATCATGGCTTCTAAATTGAACAAATTACAAAACCAATGTTCCAAGAAACTCTTCTAAGTAAGCATTTTTAATTAAAATGGCGGCAGCTGAAAACAGAGACGCTATTGTTGGCAGATCCATCTAGCGGCAGAATTAGTACTACTAGCAGCCAGCGTATGCGCATACTTAATTCCACGCATCATCATTACGATTTTATTATAGAGAGATTGACGGAAAAAGCAACGTAATTATAGCCTGACGAGTGTTAATAGAGGCTACAGTTCCCAGAACTCCCATTTCCAGTGAACCCTTGGTGCTGCGATGATTTTCAGGCATGAAACACCCGCGGTTGGCGAGGGATTTCTGTACTTAATTATCTTTATCTCCCCAATAGAGGAAAGCATATACATTATACTTCTGAAAGCAAACCCCCTCAACTGACGTGCTACATCATTACACAGGATTATTCTGTTAGTTAATGCGTCGTGTGCCCGCAACAGCGCTGAGCTGCACACCAAAGCTTTCAGCCCCTCTCAGCACCTTATATCTGTTATCATTTTGTATTTTAGCTTTGATATCGTCTGCATTTTAATAACAGGTATATGGTCACTTGATTTGATACTAATTTCTGTGTGTTTTCTAGGAAGGGCCGCTGCATTCTATTTTGTAACGTGAGAAATCTAGAAGATATTCTGGCATGTAGACCCGTTGCTAGGCAACATATTCATAACACGCACCATTTGATTAACTGAAAAGCGGTGTTCTTTACGCGGTCCGTGTAACAGCTACGTGACACAATAATTGTAAAACTATAAGGGAAGGTATTTTCTTTGCGGTGTGCGCCTAGATGTTATAAGCAGGACAGGTCTAGAATTTGGTTAGTTGTGAGGCAGCCACCAGGCAGTATGGACGTGAACACGGAAGCTGAGGAAGCTACGGTGTTGGAAGTCGTTACCAGGCGACAACCGGTGAAGATATAGCAGACTGAGAATACTTTGTGTGTGCTTTAGTGAATTTTAGTTTCTGTGCATTAGCGAAAGCGTTGTGCAAGTGTTCAATAAATCCGATTATCCAATCCCTCTCTATAGACACTCATGCACGCGACACTATGAGAGTACAGATAATGAGCAATTCATTGTGTGTTCGTTACGTGGCATACGTAGCATGAACGTATTAGAGGGAGCGCCTGTTTGTCTGTTGGTTTATTAAGCTTCTAAAGTTACTGAACTGGCAGTAAACTTACTTCAGCTCCTATACCAGTCCAATTTCATTAACGTGTGATATGATATCCACCCATATCCACAGTTACCGAGCAATTTTGCTCATGCAATAACGCTTTCGGCTTGTATTTGGGAGATGTCAGTTTCAAGTTTCGGCCGGGACACCGACAATTGAGGCTTGTCATAAATTTACTAAGTCCCATCAGGCAAATTTCGGGATAACGCCCTATTACTGTCTACAGTGCCTGTTAACTGTAATGAAGAGTTGTGTAGAAGCAATTTATATTATACACACGGAGGTAACAACCAGTACCTAAGAGTATTTAAGTATGTGTAATTTGAGGATTTCACTTTATTACCTGAATGCAGTTTATTATAAGAAACGATCACAGCGGCCTCGCGGCCTAAGGCATGAACTGTCTCCGTCCGCTAGGAAGCTGGGATCGTAGGTTCAAATCCCACTCAAGGCATGGACATCTGTGTGCATTTATTGTGTTGGCGTTTTTCTCTGTGTGATCACCAGTCCAAGAAGCCCTACCGAATGTGTATGGAATTATGAAGCTGAAAAAATGGCCAGGGCCCAAAAAAGGGCTGTAGAGTCATAGAAAGATAGAGAGATAGATTCATAGATAGACATAGATAGATAGAGAGACAGACAAATAAATAGATAGATAGATAGACAGATAGAAATATAGAAAGATAGATAGATAAAAATAGATAGATAGACAGACAGACAGACAGATAGACAGACAGACAGACAGACAGAC
>NW_019735462.1:2150717-2161811 GCF_002891405.2 Cryptotermes secundus
TAGATAGATAGATAGATAGATAGATAGATAGATAGATAGATAGATAGATAGATAGATAGATAGATAGATAGATAGATAGATAGATAGATAGATAGATAGATAGATAGATAGATAGATAGATAGATAGATAGATAGATAGATATAGATTACAAGAAAAGCTCTGTTCCAAGCCGCAACTGTCACACGCATTTAATGAACTATATGTTTCAGATGCGAACCAATTTTTCCGCGGAAATTATACGAACTGTTTGTTAGTGATCCTCTTGTTTGATTCTTTCCTATCGGATATTGCAAGGAAGCTCCTGTTGAGAGACGCGAAGATGGTAAGTTGGGAACTCATACTGTGGACTTAACGTCATGACCCAGTGGTTGTCAGACGATACGATCTGATGTCTGACCTGGAGCAGTGTTCGTGCTAGAAAACTGTAGTATTTCCCTGAGGAAAGTAATTGTTCGGCTGTCGCTTTAGAATATCTCAAGTTCAGTTCTCTGGTAGCCAATATCATCGAAGACTTCCACAGGTTGACTCTTTAAATTGGATCGTAAAAGCGAGACTTTCGAGTGCGAATGGGCTAAAATTCCGGAATTACACAGAACGGAAGAATTGCTCCAACTCAGTACGACTTTAGGGTCACATAAACTCGCTAAAATGGAGAGAATAAAACGAATCGATCGCGTAGTTGATGGGTCTAGTGATATCGTGCAGAAGAGTTTGTGCGCAAATTCCTTACCACCAGTGTTATATATTTTAATGGAAATTGTATTGCCCCATGCAATTTGGTTTATATGCAGTGGAGTCACATCTTACCCGGGGTTACGTTGTAAAAACACCAGATAAATCCAAAATATCGTATAGTCAGAATTACGCTTGAAATTCCCTTAAATCGCCCATAAAGTACATACTTTCGTATATACCCTGTTACAGACTGGTATATAATGTATATAATAAATGGAACATATACGTGTAAAATATACACTAATTTTACTTTTAATTATGGAAGAATGATGGAATAAAGAAGAAGTCGTGGGAAGAACTACTCATCTGCTTTACTTTGACATGAAACCGACCGTGTAGAAAACGACGCGTCCAGTAATTCAATTTTTGCCCACGTATTCGTTGCGGCCGTAAATTTTTTACCGAACCGTCTCCTAGCAACGATAAGGGGACTTTTACTAAACCGTTACCTAGCAAATACAAGGGGATATACATGCACAGAGACTGATGGGAGGGATTTATGAAGTACACCTTTTAGATGGGCTCAGGTGCTATGATATACATACCAAGTTTCATATAGATCTGTAGAGTCTTACAATTTTATAGGTATGGATTCACCGAAACACAGACAGCATGGATATCGTATAAGCCTACTTTCATTTTTAGCTACCCTTCCTACAGCTGGCTTGCTTGAACATAAGGAAAGTGGGCTAAAAAGGAAAACTGTGAGCCTGAACACTCAACGTTATCCGGGAAAATACCCACGCTATTTTACTTAATTCTTTTTGCAAGTGCTTGTGGTTGAATTTGCATATGGTGAGAGTCCATTGGATAAACTAAGACATTTCTACTTAAGATTTTAGGTTTTCATGGCGGTAACTATGAAGAATGCCGTCTTCTGGGATGTGGCGTCATGTAGAGCTGGTGTTAACCGACGTTTCGGAGGAACGTATTGCCTCCATCTTCACGGGAGAAAAATCCGCGAGCGAGAAACCATAAGCAGGTGGCTGGGATTCGATACCGTGAGCTTCCGGCTTGTAGCGCTACCCCACACCCCCCAGAGACATAGTAGTAGTGGATAATTAACCTATAACAGGTACAACACAGCATGACGCTAAAATACATTATTTAATCTTTATATTATGCGATAGCAGACCGGAAGGTATAAGATTTTTAGCTGAATTTTATCAAGCGTTCCTCTACATTACCAGGTTCTTAATTTCGTAATTGATGTAGTTTGTAATTTTTGCTGATATCTCATTTAGTAATTTCCTCCATATTTTTAATAACCCCAATAACGTCAATAAAATCGATCTTTATGTCGGAAGTATTGTAATTATTGTGTTTAAACTTTGAAATTCGACGCTTTTGTAAGTACCGTCCTGAATATTTGAGGCTGAGTATATTAAATTTGCCCATATTTCGATAATGGTTTACCCTTGATTACCTTGTTTAAATTTACGCATAACGAACGCTAACAAGCTTCGTTATAAAACGTAATATAGATCTGTGAACGTAATTGACATATTCTAAACGGGGAAATTTGGATAATGGGAATATACATATTCATGATCTCCGCTTACACCCACAAAACAAGCTCCACAGTGGTTGGATTTATTGCAACTTTAAAATATTAACTGCGGAAAACATACACTAATTTCACGGCATCACGAAATTAGGTAGGTTTTCTGAATATGCTCCTCAGTCCAGACTCAGAAGAAACTGCAATTAGATGCAGAAAGAAGTCTTCTGGGATATGGCACCGTGTAGATATTGTGTTAACCGACGTTTCGGAGGAACGTATCGCCTCCATTTAAGGGTATAATAAATCCGCGAACGATGAACCAGCGTGGGTAGATGCTAACAGACTAATGTCGAGTTAGCACCTGCTCACGATGGTTCCTCGCTCTCGGATTTTCTTCTTTTTTTCTTCTACCCTAAAGATTGAGGCGATACGTTCCTCAGAAACGTCGGCTAACACAATATCTACACGGCGCCACATCCAAGAAGACTGCTTTCTTCATAGTCATCGCTGTGAAAACCTCAAATCTAGCAATTAGATGGTTCAAACACACAGACAGCAGAAACGCGCTCAGGACTGCGAGAGTTTGATATTTGCAGCGGGGTTGGTTTTTCGCTTATGTCTGGTAAACACTGTGGACATTCGTGTTATTGATTACTGTTCTGGAAAACAGAGAACGCAATAATTTAAACATTTCTGTATTTGTTTTCTGTACATAACATGTTTTTTCCCTTCCCCCTGAATATCTGTGTCCTTTTGGAAATCATTGACCCGATGTGTAATACCTCTGGACAGGCCTGAATCTAAACTGATGTTTCATTCTTTTTATATTAAAAAAATTTATTGGATTCTGTTCGGATTAATCCTATCATTTTTTTAAGTGTCCCATCCTGCAACAGAATTTATTTGGCACAGGTTAGATCATTGTAAAAGCTTCTTTTTTTATATAGGTTACACAGATTAATTTATTTTATCGTTTCTACTCACTTGTTGATATAGACCTAAATAAATTAAATTCCACCACATAAAATTAATCTTTATTTAATTAAATCCGAATTATCGCAAATCGTGAATTTATGCCACAACCGTAACGGTATCCTGCAATTAGCCTGAAAATTGATTACTATTGATCCTGGCACCCTCGGTTTTTTGTGTTTCGTGGATCCTTAGCCCTCCAACTCACTAGGCTCAGGTAAATGCTGATACGGCCGCCGGTAGTATCCTCCTATTTGTCTTGCTGCTCTATGTAGGACTTTAGTTAGGATGATCGCCCGGACAGTTGGCCCCAAAATATGTCAGAAATTTCTAATATTTCACTATACATTTACAGGTTTTGTGAATATTATGACGAACTACAAGATTGGATTAAACCTGAAAGGCCCGAAAATATAAATTACGCCCATTTAATGGGTACAACTGATATTTGTATACTTTTAACTGAAGATGGAGAGAGAACCAATTCCGAAACATGTTTCTGTACCCAAAAGGAGACACTGGAATAGTGTTATTTCATAACAACGAGATATATTGTTCAGACACTACTAAAGAAAAGTTTATTCAGCGGAGATGCACACTAGTGAGTCTTAGTTGACTTAACGAAGCTTCTTCATTTTATTGGATTTTGTATCATTGATTTGAGGCCGCGCCATAGCTCAAGCGGTTAGTTGCTGGCTTCCCACCACGGCGTCCCGGGTTCGATCCCGGGTCTGGTCAAGTGGGATTTGTGGTGGACAAAGTGGCGCTAGGACGGATTTTCTCCGAGTACTTCGGTTTCCCCTGCCAATCTTCATTGCGCCAAATTCTCCATTATCATGATCACCCTGGGCAGGTACAATAGGCCAATCAATGGCCGCAGTGCCGAGTGGACCCAGTTGGACTCCACCCCCCACTAAGCGAATTAAAAAATCACTGAAATTAGAGTGAAATGAAAATTGTCGTGGTATATTGTAAGTTATCCTACTAATTGCTGGCGCCACTGAAGAAAATGACGGAAAGGCCATCCTATAACTCGGACAGGACAGTTGATCACCGGCTTATCATTGCGAATCGCTGGGTTCGACCCTAGGTCAGATCATGTAAGATTTTCTGTGGACGAAATTCCACTGGGGCAGTGTTGCTCCCGAATATTTCGGTGTCCCCTCCAAGTTCTCATTCCAGTCACGTGCCATCAGGTGTTGGTACAGTAGTCCACTAAGTGACCGGCGTAGCAAGTGGACTCAGTGTCACCAGACACCACGCAATAATAATGCCGGAAAATCGCAGTCAGGACATCCGGTTTGAGGGTCGAGGTTCGTACCCTAGACATCACGAATGCAAGGCTGGGATGCTAACCACCACACCGCTACGTTCCGTATAGACGCTAGAGAAAGTACCGGGAGACATTTGCTTTTCTTACCACTAACACAGGATAGGACAGGCGAAACTCTAAATGAGATATGACAATTAAATTAAGGAACGAAGTACACTTATGTAATAAAGAGATTTAAAACAAGTTTTTTAAAATCAAAATTTTTATCGCAACAATTTTACATTGCTTATCGATCATGACTAGCGAATTTCTAGTGCGTACAAGCCGGAAGGTCGCGTCTTCGTTTCAAGATGAGGTCATTCGATTCTTCAATTGACCTAATTCTTTCAGCCGTATATTGGCCATGGGTACGACTGAGCCTCTTAACATAAATGAGTATCAGAAATCTTTCTTCGGGTAAAGGACGGCCGGCAGGTAAGGCTGAAAACCTGACCGCCATCTGTGAGCTGATTGTCTAGAAAATATGGAAGCCTAGACGTCTCACAACCTTATGGGCCTCCAAGGCCTCTTACAGCGATACTTAATCTGATTTTAAATATAATTATGTAATAAAGACTGAAAATTAATTTTTGAATTTCATCAAAAATGTTATCGCAAGAATTTCACATTTGCTTATCGGCCACGGCTAGCGATATTTTTGGCAACAATACAGAGTTTATTTAATAGTATTTTCGGGTTTCATATTAGGAGGAAAAACACCAATGTAAATTATTATTTCATCTATTTTTCTATACCTTAACTGTGTATATATGCCTTGTTATCCATATAGCACTCTGAGGTGTGCAGTGTTCATTCAGTAATTCAGAAATATTCGCGGATCCAAAAATTCCTATTCCATGGAAGTCGAAAAAATCATTACCTTATTCTCAAAATTCTGCCATTCCTACACATTCATAATCAATTGAATCCAATTCAGATTGTGGAAACCCATTTGTGTTATACCGATTTCATCATCCTCCCCCCTCTACGCCTATGTTGGACAATAAAAATATTACATTGCTTTCCCTATTGTGAATACACGATAGATTTTTGTGGTGACTTTTCGTACCTGTCGGAACTCAGAACCGCTTCTGCTGCCCAGTCAATCTTACAGCGTTGCCTATAATTAAATTGCTTCCGTGCAAGGTAATGTCCACAAATTTCCTACCATTACTTCTCAACCAATTTGCCACGAGGAAGAGATGCTATTGCAGTCTATTGATTGTCCTAGTTCACTCCATACACCAACCTCTTAGATAGATTTCCTACAGGAAGACCTAAAGACATTAGAAGAACCACTTTCTTTTTATCTAATCGGTACCTAGAACTTCTTCCTCTGACTGAAAGACGTTAGAAGCAAACTTATCGCACGTTGTCATCTAATTCAGTTGCCATGAATGTGTGGAGTTTGAACTCCAAAATCCATTATTTTAATTTAGAAAGATGTACCTACATTAAGTTGCATACACCTTCCCACGAAGTCCATTAAATGAGGACACAATTGCTAGACGAACTACACTCTCGTCCTTGTGCTTCCTATGCACAGCTGAAGAACAGAGTTCATTGAAGATGATGTTCTTGGTATATAACTCACTACATTTTAAATGGGCGAATTTATTTCTGGTTCAAATCGGTCCGCTACGATCCACTTAAAAAACTCCGTGGCTTTAGTCCGCAAGCGAACTATACCGACCGAGGGGCCGTCACTTGTCGGCGAAGTTAGTACCAACTTTAGCGGATAGAGGGTATAACGTGGTCAGCGAAACGAAGCGCCACGGCCGTTAATCTCGGTTTTCTAGACCGGAGCCGCATTTCCTTGAATTAGCTCCTCAGTTATCCTCATGAGGCTGAGTGGACTCCGTTCCAGACCCACTACTTCTCAGAAAATCTGGTAGTGCCCGGAATCGAACCCGGACCTCTGGATCTGTAGCCAGGAAATCTGACCACTAGACCACAGAGGCGGTCTACGTACGATCCACTTACAAAAGATAAAATTGTTTAACTGATTAAGCCGTAAGCCATAATGACGCGTGGGGGAGTGGGCGTATAGATAAACGTAGTCTTGACTTCGGCAGTAGTTGGAAGTAAACGGTCAGCTTCACACCCCCGGTCTCTTTACCCCTGAGGAAACAGCACCCGCTATCCCTGGATAGGAAGACGGATGGGCATGATCCACTTATGCTTTCAAGTTTATATGACCTTCCAACACAAAAATTCTCCAAACGTTCCAATCCAAAACAATAAGAAAACTAGTTAATGCTCCCTGGTACGTATCAAACGCTACCTTACACAATGATCTAAGCATACCATATGTAACAGAAGTTATCAGAGCATACGCGGAGAAACACAAAAACCTGACCTCTCAAAACAACCAACTAATGAGAAACTTCTTCAACCAACCAGCAATAGAAAGAAGACTAAACAGAATGTGGCCAGAGGATCTGAATAGATAAGCACCAGAGAATCATCGGAGGATGATACCTGCTTCAATATTACACACACCCATCCCTTTTACTAATTACTCTATTTATGTATCGAGTAGATTGTAAAATAAAAATAAAAAAGTCTATATGGAACTAGATCTGCAAGTAGCATATTTTCTAACAAATCTTGACCAAATATTCTCGTACTATCAACTATGTCGGTTGATTGAAATTTTACCGATATTTCAAAGGACACCTTTGTCCCATCATCAGCGTCCGATTTCATATAAGATGGGACGGTTAAAATATTACGCCATATCAGACCCTGATAATGGGAACAGACACAGCTGATAGACCGAGATAGCTTCAGGTCTTACAATAACTAGCTGTACACCAGAAAACAAACAATTACATACTGTAAGTTTTATGTGGAACATTTTTCGGTATGTCTATATTGTACGGGATATGACCATCTGCTAGGTAACGGTTCGCTAAGCACATTGCCATGGTAACGCAGGTAACCATAGGACCTTATTTGCATAGTAGCAAACATTTCAATAAGCACATGCTTTCGTGATAGAGGATTTTCATGGATACAAACTAGTCTATGTAAGGATCCGCGGATATTCTTCAAATTCAGTCCCATCTTTTCGTCAGAGAGGATACTACACAAGGACTAATACAGCTAGAGTTCACTTTAATAATATCTCTGGTCGTGGACCTCAAGGGTGCTGACACCAAGACGAACTGAATGACTGCAAACCGCCAGTCGTAAAGTAACTTTGACTTTGATGTTCAAATTCAGTAGCGAAAGCTACTGCTGTACTGAGCCTGGGTGACAAAGGCCCTGTATATATTTATATACATTTATTAGCATGTTTACCTTGTAAAATGTAAATATCTTTTATATTATGACAAATGACTTACTACTCGTACTGCAGACAATGATTCTGATACAAGACAGATCCGTCCTCTCGTCAGAGAGGCCTCACAAAAATAAGACCGTAACTGTCAAACAGTAATAAATATCTGGCCATGACACCAGGACTGACTGACTGGCTGACCGAACGCCAGTCGCAATGTCACTTTGACTTTGACTTCATTCGTCCGACAGACATCAGTCAAGGCAGATCGAGGTGTGAGCAGTGCTTTGTCACCGTGAAAGAGAACACACTCGTGGTCCAGAAAGAAATGGAGCGAGTCGTAGGCAGTCATTAATTGGGAGCTGTCACAATTTGTTCTAATTCTAAGGAAGTGCCAATAAACCCAGCCATCAAATCTAGAACCCATTATTATTAGTCACGATACGTGATAATATCTTGCCAGATTTTCTCTACCCGAAGTTGTCCAGACCGGCTATGGGACCCACCCAGCCTCTTATCCAATGGGTACCGGGGCACTTTCCCTGGGGGTAAAACAACTGGTGCCTGAAGCTGATCATTCACCTCCATCTAGTGCCGAGCTCAAGAATGGTGGAGCTATACTTCCACTCTCCCATACGTCTTCGTGTCATAGTCCTTGAATAATTAAGAACAGGAACAGCTCTAGCTCTACATCAGCTTACCTATAAATGAAGAAGCAAGTCCTAATTGCAGGGAACAGAGCCCTTCTCCATAAGCCTCTAGTATACGTGACTGAGAATCTCTTCGACTTTTCCGGAAACTGACGATTGTCTTTTATACAGGGGTCCGCTTGAGAGAGTTGAATCGAGTTAATGTTTTAATTCTTTAAGAATCAGTTTAATTATTATCCTTCAGTCTACGTCTAAGTCTAAGCTGATTTTTCTCTTTAATTCTTTTCTATTAAAATTTCGTAGGCATTTCTCCTATACACCATGAAAGCTACATGGTAAACCAAACCTTTATTTCTTGTTTCGATCACTGCAAAAATAATTTGTGCCTATATGTGTTGTGCTTCAAGTCGAGGAGGATGAGACGCGTAGGGAATGTAACACGAATGGGGAGGAAAAAGAATGCATATAGGATATTGGTGGGAAAGCCAGAAGGAAATAGACCACTGAGAAGACCAAGAAGTACACGGCTGGATAATATTAAAATGGATCTTAGAGACGTAGGATGGGATGTATTGACTGGATTACTCTGGCTCAAGATATGGGCCAGTGGAGTGCTCTTGTAAACACGGCAATGAACCTTCGAGTACCATAAAATGCTGGAAAGTTCTTGAATAGATGCACAATTGGCAGCTTCTCAAGAAGGGCTCAGCTGCATGAGTGAATGTGATTGATTATGTTTAGAAATTGTTAATGAATACAATGGAATGCTGGGTAGTTCTGTCATACACAGTACATGCCTTAGACCGCTCGGCTACCGTGACCGGCAGTGTATAAGAATAATATATAAGAATTCAGTTCGTACCTCACAGGAAACAGATCCGAACCCACGATCCCCGCTTCGGAGCGAGCGAAGACAGTACATGCCTTAGACCGCTCGGCTACCGTGACCGGCCCTCTTTGACTTGATCATTCTGATAATATTTGGAGAAGAGTACAAGTTACGAAGCTCCTCATTACGGAGTTTCCTGCAGAATCCTGATATTTCATCCCTCTCGGGTGCAAACATTCTCTTCAGTTAAAACAATGTAAATCTGAAAAGTTCGTGCGGTATCCCTGAGGTTAATATAATGAGGCTGGGAGCTGAACACAGAGTGAATACAGATTTCAGTTGAGATATTGTTGATTACAACACTTGACAAAGCTTATATTACCGTTCGCCCTGCGTTAATGTAACCCTGTTTGTTTATAGTTGTACGTCATTGGTTGTATTTAACCATATTTGTATTCCGGTCCTGTAATTATGTTGCGATATGCTGCCGGGAATGCTTCCTCCTGGAATAACATGGCTATACTTCATATGTAATCATGTAATCAGAACGGTTGTGATGAATGCGAAGTTATAAGAGGGATATAGACTTTACAGAACACAGTTAAAAAGTCAGAAGGTGAAAGGAACATTACCTCGACCCCACCTCCTGTCAAGCATTCGTAATTCTGAAATAAAACCTATATCAAAGGGTGGTAATTAAAAATGGACCATTTTATAAGAGTGAATGAGATTAGGGTCGGGTCAAACGTGGTGTTCCCCAGGGATCTATTCTGGGACCATTACTTTTCCTACCATATATCAATGACCTACCTTTATAAAATATCTGAACGTCACTGTAAACCCCCAAACAATTTTATTTGTGGATGATACTAGCATAATCATCAGTAATCAAAACAAAACTGTACTAGGAAATAACTTGAAGTCAGTCTTCAGTAGTGCGACGAAATGGTTTAAGGCAAATTTACTCTCATTAAATCTAGACAAAACCTGCTGTATGGGATTCCATTCTAGAGATATTATTAATTCCAAAATACAAATGAAATATAACAATATTATTGCCAATGCTGCTGAATTAAAGTTTCTTGGGCTTGTACTTCACAATACTCTGTCTTGGAAGAGTCACACCAATATGTTGGCTTCCAAATTAAACAAAGCGTGTTATATTGCAAGGACAATCAGACCTTTCTTATCTTTAAATTCCCTAAAAAGTAATCTATCATGCTTATTTTCATTCAGTTATAACATGCAGGTTAATTTTCTGGGTAACTTCTTCCCACAGCACAAATATTTTCAAACTCCAAAAGCGAATGGTTAGAATAATGGAAGCAAGACCCAGGGATTCTTGCAGAAAATTTTTTTAAATTTTAAATATATTACCTCTAGCATCTCAGTACATACTCTCCTTGGCTCTGTTTATGGTTACCAATAAATCATTGTTTAGACAAAATTCTGAAATTCATAATTTTAATACCAGGAATAATTTAATTCTTTTCAAGTAATGACTCACTTGACAATGTTTCATAAAAGTCCCGCCTATACAGGCGTACCTCAAGCTCCCAGCTGATATTAAGGACTTGGCATGTGATATTAAAAGCTTTAAAAAGCATAAAAAATAATTTGCATGAACATTCTTTTTATACTGTGGATGAATCTTTATGCATAAAACTAGATAAATATTTCTTATGCTAATCGTAACATCATTGTATGTAACAATATTTACAATGTTCTATTATTTTAATTTATTTCGACAAAAATGTTTAATGACTGCATATACGTATTATTATTATTATTATTATTATTATTAC
>NW_019735462.1:2162175-2162951 GCF_002891405.2 Cryptotermes secundus
TGTTTGTCCAGTATGTAACTACTTCTATCATACACTGTGCTGAGTCTATAATTGGCCTTACGGCTGTTGGCTCAGCACATAAATAATAAAGAATTGAATTGAATTGAATTATTATTTCTCTGTCTTGTATTCCTTTTTACTTTTCTATATCCAATGGTTGTACCAGTATGGATCAACAGAAACTAAAAAATAAATTAAAATTAAAATTAAATTAAAATGTACGTATTCTATGTTACAGGACACAGTTTAACAATTTATGTGTATGACTGTTAATAAGTTCAGAGACAATAATTTTTCAGTGACTCAAAGATGGCACTAGTCGTCAGACGACCTCGATATGTATACATTTTCAAGTTTGGTATAAATTAAAGAGGTAGGAGAGGAATGGCCGCCTCTATGGTCCAGTGGTCAGAGTTCCTGGCTGCAGATCCAGAGGTCCGGGTTCGATTCCCGGCGCTACCAGATTTTCTGAGAAGTAGTGGGTCTGGAACGGGGTCCACTCAGCCTCATGAGGATAACTGAGGATCTATTTGAATGAAAAAGTAGCGGCTCTGGTCTAGAAAGCCGAGATTAACGGCTCTGAAAATCCGTTGCGCTGACCACGCGACACCCCCTATCCGCTGAAGTTGTCACTGACTTCGCTTCTAAGCGGCGGTGGCTCGGTGGGTGTAGTTCGCTTGCGGACTAAACCCACGGAGTTTGTTTTTGTTTACTGTTATTGTTATTATTATTATTATTATTATTATTATTATTATTATTATTATTATTATTATTAT
>NW_019735462.1:2162960-2183988 GCF_002891405.2 Cryptotermes secundus
AGGTTTTGCGATTAAGAAACTACGTTGAATTATTCATAATTAATTCCAGACGACAAAATCGTCAAACTTTATTTCTTATTAACGTTCTCAAAAACAAATTTAACTGTCGTTCTTTCATGAATATTGTTGGTCTCCGTGAACTCACTAGGCAAATTAGAGATTTCTCCCCCTGTAACGTCAGTAATGTTTCAGGACTTAGCCCTTCAACGAGGTACGTCACAACTGCAAACAACATCTGCAAATCTCTAGAAGTTTTCAATAAATATACCCTCTCCATAGAGGATACATTTGGCTTCCTTTAATCCTATTAAGTTCATTTAAGTTTAAGTAGCATCATTAATGTGTTAACTGTGTTATTTCAATATCTATTATTCAATGTTTAGTGTACCATGTATTTAAGCATACATTCAGCATTCGCCTGTTGGAGGACACTCGTTGTTGGCAAGCGCTTAATTAAAGAAAATTAATTTATCGCCTTACTTTTAAACTATTCGTAATTTTGCGCTTTAATATATTTCTCATTCTCATTTCTGCCGTAAAGATCGTGCCGAGGTCCTCGATTTCACGAAACTCATCGACGCAACGAAACGAAGAACCCAACACACGGACATATATTTTAAAAATTCTCATTTCTGTCCTTTGTATTGCGCAGGGAATGCGGCTTTGGTTATTTTATTTGATCACCCTGTGATACGTAATCCCCAATGAGTGTCTGTCATGTTATATATGTCATATATACCGGTTGCTATCTCTTTCTAGTGGCGCAGGGGATTCGGGGACTCTACGAAAGCTTTTCCCCCCTCCTCTCCAACCTTTCATTTTCCACCGGAACCCGCATCCCAATTTCCTGCCCCATTAATACATGTACAATATATCATTCATTATATTCGAAACAGACAGGAAGCAAATCCTACCGCTTTTCCGCGCATCCAACCAAATATCTGCAAACCAAAGATTTGTACGAACCTGCCGGACACTACAGGAACTACGTATACCCACAATGTGATGAATGCCACGGTAATGTTCCCTTCTTCCGCTCTGACATTAATGGAACCCAGCTCTGGGTACGTCGATCCCGGTGGTTGCGCCTTCTAAGGCATGAATTGTCTTTTCCAACTCAAACACCGGGGTCGCTGGTTCGAATCGCACTCGAGGCATGGCTGTTTTTCTGAGTTTATTCTGTGTTAACCCCGTGACTTTAGCCCACGAGCGAACTATACCGACCGACCAAACGACCGCCGCTTGCTGGCGAAGTTAGTGCCGACTTCAGCGGATAGAGGGTGTCGCGTGATCAGCGCAACGAAGCGCCACGGCCGTTAATCTCGGTTTTCTAGACCGGAGTTTTGCGGTGGCCTGTCTGTATGATTTAGAAACTGTAAAATAGAGGCCAAGGCTCATCGTGAACGGTAGCGCTCACACATATTATTGTTGTTACTATTATTGTTATTATCATCATCATGAGTTTATAGCTCCGTGACTAATAATAACGGGTTTTGTATTGGATGATTGAATTTATTAACACCTTCTCTTTCAATCTCTCTTAATCACGATCACTTACAGCGCAACCACTACTCAACCCACTTCACAAATCACTAGGACATGCTTCATTCTCTTTCTGGTTCTACAACTGAATTCTGAGCCTGAGTCTGAGTCTTATGTTACGACCGACGGCCAGTCGGTCAGTCGGCCTGTCTATCTTGGATTCAAGCACCCATCTGGAGCTTACGACCAGATTTTTATTACTGTCATACAGTTGCGGGTTTGTTGTTGTGGGGCACTCTCTCTGATGAGAAGACGGGTCTGTCGTTTACAATTGCTGCTGGTCCTCGCCAGCGCAGTCATTCTCGGGTCCGAGTCCCGTGAGACTCGCGGCCATATTTTACTGTGTCAGATTCGAGACTTCCCTTTTCGTAGCCTCCTACTACTCGCAGGGTCACTGTGGAGGTATTTAACTCCGCCTTCACAAGGGATAAGATGACTGGCTTCTGATTTATGACTGGACTACTTATATAGTCTCGAGGCGGATCCATAGAAAACCCATCCTTTGCCCAGAAATAAATACATGGCGAACAACACAGAAAACACCAATTTCTCTATTGTATTTACAGTTATCCGATTGTTGCTTGCGTATTCGTTGTCGCTGGAATATGTTTACCGAGTCGTTGCCCAGCAACGGGTCTCATGTACCATAACTTCTATCTTCAAGAATCATTGCGTCATACGGCACTGCGCTACTACAAGAAGCACTCCTTCATTGCTACTGTTCTAATGGGGCACTTTCATTTTACGGTTGTTGCTTATGTTGCTCAGTTGTTTTCGTTTTCATACGTCCGCTTCGGCGATATATTAATTTTCGCGCTAGCCATAGCGACGAGTTAAAGGTGAATTGCAATTATCAGAACTCTCAGCGATACAGTGGGTACAGGCCAGATCACTGGTGAACAATTGTTCAGGGCAACAGTCTGTCTGAATAGCGGCGAAAACGTGTATTGCACTGGAGTATACATATAAAAATGTAAGGCTACCATCACGCGAATAAATGTTTTTATTAATCAACTCACAATATGAAGAAAGCAGTCTTCTGGGATTTAGCACCGTGTATATGTGGTGTTAACCGACGTTTCAGAGGAACGTATCGCCTCCATCTTCAGGGTAGAAGAAAAAATATAAGAAATCTGCAAGCGAAGAGCGAAATATACACAGCTGTGTATATTTCCAACACCAGTCTGCTTTTACCGGTTCTCACGGTCTCTTCGCTTGCAGATTTCTTATATTTTTCCCTCTACCCTGAAGATGGAGGCGATACGTTCCTCCGAAACGTCGGTTAACACCACATATACACGGTGCCAAATCCCAGAAGACTGCTTTCTTCATAGTCACCACCGTGAAAGCCTCAAATCTAACAACTCACAATATGTT
Source organism: Cryptotermes secundus (assembly GCF_002891405.2). Lineage (NCBI taxonomy): Eukaryota > Metazoa > Arthropoda > Insecta > Blattodea > Kalotermitidae > Cryptotermes > Cryptotermes secundus. The sequence continues at coordinate 2,165,880 of NW_019735462.1, forward strand.
TCGATTCATATGGAATACCCAAAAATTGTGACGGAATCCATATCAAGTTGATTGCTAGTATCAAATTCGTGAAGGGTCTTCTGATAATCTATCTGGGCCGAACATATTGCGAATTGATTAATGAAAACGCTGTTAGTGTGAGGGCGATGCCCCCATTTTTACCCGTGTTCATAAGCAACACAAATTGGACTCAACATCAAAGCTGGAATACACATAGCGTAGCGTGTTGCTATGTAACGACTGCGATTCAAACAACAAAACCACACTCGCTGCTAGGCAACAGATTCTTAATAAGCAATAATTGAACAACAATTGAACCACAACAATGGAACAGTGTTTCTACACGGTCCGTGCCGAAATATAAGCAAGACAGTTGAAGTAATGAATTAGTTGTGAGTAGTACTAGCCAGCGGGCAACAACATGAGAACAGAAGCTGAAGAATCTCCATTGTTGAGTGCTGTTACCAAGCAATGGCTAGAAAAGTCTATAAAAGACTAGGGCTTGGCATGTGCTGTAGTGATTTCTAAAGTGTAAAGCGATAGCGTTGTAATTACTTGTAGTTATGTCTATAAGTGTTCAATAAATCCAGTCACGAATCCGAACTCCATCTATAGTCACACACATACCCGAGACAATATTATCCGACTATTAATTTTCGGAATTTGTGTTCCTGTGTTATTTCTCTGATTACTTGCTCTAGCCAGAGTATTTTCGTTTTCAGTCCCAATTTTATTGTTCATATCTCCCTAAACTTTAAGGTCGAGAGGGTAAGAGATAAGCTCATTCGGGGAGTTCCACTTTCGAGTTTCTGTTGGAGACTTACATTCTTTAGTTCCATTTTTATAGTCCCCCACCCGTCAGGAAAATTCCAAAATAGTGTCTCAAATTGGGCCTTTATCCCCCTATTCCACATAATTTTTATTATTTACTAATCATCCTATCATTCGACGCTGATATAACCAGTTAACAAACTTCATGGAGCTGCGTTCTCCTTGAGAAGTTTCCACTCAAGAATTTCCGAAAATGTTACGGAACCCGAAGGTTCATTATCGTGTCCACAAAACTCTCTACTGGTCCCTATCCTGAGCCAGACTAACCCAGTCCACACTACTTCCTTTTTGTCTAATATCCATTTTTATATTATCCTCCCACGTACTTCTAGGTCTTCCTGGTGGTCTCTTTCCTTCTAACTTTCCCACAAAACTCTCTGTGTCCTACATGCCCTGTCCACGTCATCCTCCTCGATCTGGTCCTCCCAGTTATATTTGCTGAAGGGCAAATTCATCTGTGGTCCATGAGTAAATAAATACATGTATATCCATTCTTCGTCGGCAACAGTGGCCTCGCTGTCTCAGGTAGGCCGCACACCGGTACGTGTCAAGACATGTAACAGTCAAAACACGATGTCTGCGACATGACGCAAAGAAAGGAGCACAGTTGAAATGAATGAGATTATGAAAACCGCCGCACACCGGTCTGAGTCATGATGCTGACGTCTGCTTCATGCTGACGAATCACGAATGAAGTAAGACGGCGTCTTCTGTCTCATGTCTTGATACTTGTCTTGACGCAGTTGGTGTGCGGCAACCCTAAAGCATGAACTGTCTTCGCTCGCTCGAACACTGGGATCGTGGGTTCGAATCCCACTCAAGACACTGATGTCTGTGTGTGCTTTTATTCTGTGTTTGTGTTTTTCTGTGTGTAGGTAACGGCCTTGAGACGGGCTGATCTCCCTTTCAAGGAGTCCTACCGATTGTGTATAAAGATTAGGAAGCTGAAAAAGCGGCCAGTGCCCAACAAAGGACTGTAGAGCCATAGTAGATAGATAGATAGATAGATAGATAGATAGATAGATAGAGAGAGATAGATAGATAGAGAAAGAGATAGATAGATAGATAGATAGATAGATAGATAGATAGATAGATAGATAGATAGATAGATAGACATACATACATACATAGATAGATACATAGATTGATAGACAGGTACGAGTAGATAGATAGATAGATAGATAGATAGATAGATAGATAGATGATGAAGAGTAAATTTATCTGTTGACCATAAATAAATACATATATATCTATCCTTCAACCCTTCGTTGATTATTTCTCTTTATATTTCCCTCTTCCTACCCATCTTACGTCGAATCCTTTTGACAGCGTGAGACATAAGGAATCGTAACACAAAGGGACATGCGCCGCTTTTCATGTCACGTTATAAATTTTTTTACGGTCCGCATTACTCATAGCCCGACACCGCGTCAGAACTTAGATTTACGGATTATAGCTTTTGGTTAAAAAAATAAATAAACGTCTTGGAATAAGACTTGGATGAAAGTGGTCTGTGATTTATATGCAGAGGAAATTTGAGCTCGAAGGGAATCGAAAGGAGGGGACGTTTATTTATTACCGAAACTCGTATTGCAGTGTTCAGTGTTCCGTTTCTGCCCGTAAGACGGCCCTCAGTTCAGCCGGCAGCCATGATGTCCTTTCGGATTAATATTCTTTGTCCTTTCCTGAGATCCTTCACGCAATCCTAACCCTTTTACGAGTCACGTAATCACTGAAACTGGAAGGGGAACGCGAAAATTATTACATGGTGATAATTTTAACTTACATTCCTAAAGCAGGCTTATGCAATCTCCTTCCGGTCTGTGTGTCTGTGTATACCCTCATAATAACAAATCTTTATAAAATTTTGTATATCATGGCAACTGAGCCCATCTCAACGGCGTACTTCATAAATTTCTCCCATCAGTCCATGTGACTCTAACTGTATCCCTCCTATCGTTGCTAGGCGACGGCTCGGTGAAGTGTATCCCTCCTTTCATTGATACGCAACGGCGAAGTAAACGCATTACCGCGGAAATGAATACAGGCAACAATAGAAGATCTGTTGGATGCGTGAATCTGTGTATCCGCCCTTCGTTGCTAGGTAACAACTCGGTAAAGAAGTTCCCACGGTAACGAAGAATTGTTGGCGTCCTTTTCCATGCGGTCCGCGTCGTATCCAAGGAAAATAGATTATTATTTCTCCCCCAATCTTCGTGCTTCCAGTTTAGATCAGCAACAACAAGATGACTAATGTCTTCTGTGAAGAGACGCTTTCGGATTACAGCAGCAATCTGTGTAGTCAGTAATTTCCGGCGTTTCGGAGAAACCTGTATCACATATGGGAACACAGTAAGCTTCACAGTCACAGATCGTGAAATCTCACACTAACAGGAAATATCGTCGAAGTTGATGAAATAATTTCGCAACTGAAACATCAAAATGGCTGACTTGATCACCCCATCACGGTACGTTCGTTTTGTGAGTGTTGTGCAAAAATGAATAGAAATACCAGTGAATCTTGTGATGCCCGGTCATCTGTATCGCGTTTCTCTTACCCTTCTCAGCCTTCCTCCTTCTCATTTTTCACTTTCGCTGATTACACGTCTTCGGTTCTTGCATCACCTAACCATTCTCCTCTTGTCATTCCCTTTCTCTCTTGTTCTTCTCTAGCTACCTTTCCAAGAAATCCATCAATCTCTGGCCTCAGGTTTTCAGGAAAGATTTCTCTTTTCAACCACCCACTCACTTACCCACCCACCAGCTCTCGCCATGTTTTACCTTCTCTTTCCTGAGAAGAGCCAACTGGAATATATTAAACCTTCGCGGGAAGAATTTAAGTGGCTGGAAGTTTTCTGGAAATTCGAATTTGTTTAAAATAGTGGAAGTAAAGATAAATTTGTCCCTTTGCTTAGCTAATTAAGCACTACGCCATGAAGACGTTGGGGGGAGTCGATGTTTAGACCCACATATTCTTGACCTCGGCACTATTTGGAGGTTAGTGGTCAGCTTCACGCCTCGGCCGCTTTACTCCCTGGGGAAAGAGCAACGGCTTCCCATTAGACAGCAGGCTGGGTGAGCCCCAGAACCGGTCTCGACGACGTAGAGTGCAGTAAAAGTAAATATTTTATGTAGTAAATATTCCCTCCGCCACATGATATACATTTTTAAATTTAGACACATGTAGGGAGAAACAGAGTGAACTGTGTTTATTAGTGTATGAATCCGGTATTCGGCATGTTAGGATTAACCCCTGCCTCCCCAAAATTGCGGGGTGTCGCGTGACGTTGGAAAGAAAAATTCTGTGTTTGTTTCTTGCTTGTGAACATCCTTTCTTACGTCATTTAGGGAGCTAAAAAGGCCGCGCCATAGCTCAAGCGGTTAGTTGCTGGCTTCCCACCGGGGCGGCTCGGGTTCGATCCCGAGTCTGGTCAAGTGGGATTTGTGGAGGACAAAGTGGCGCTGGGGCGGGTTTTCTCCTAGTACTTCGGTTTCCCCTGCCAATCTTTATTCCACCAAATTCTCCATCATCTTAATCACCTGGGGCAGGCTACAATAGGCCAATCAGTGGCCGCCGTGCCGAGTGGACCCAGTTGGACTCCACCTCCAAATAAGCGAATTAAAAAAAAATAGGGGGCTAAAATGTGATGTTACTGTCCTTACTTCTTTGAGGCTTATTCAGGTTCCATGCAGAAAGTGACTCTAATACACACAAAATGGCAGACACTAAGTAAATTTTTTATCAAACGCGTAAATTTCATGAGGAGCTTCGTAAATTGTACCCTTCGCTTAATATGATTTAAACCATCAAGTCATAGAGGATGAGATGGGCATGAGGAATGCATATGATGTTGGTGGGAAAGCCAAAAGGAAAGAGACCATTAGGAAGATTACGACTAGGTGGGTGGATAACAGTAAAATGGTTCTTGAAGAGGCAGGATGGGGCAGTATGAACTGGATTCATGGACCACTGAAGGACTCTTTTGAACAGAGTAATGAACCTTCGGGTTCCATAAAACTTTGGGAAATTCTGGAGTAGCTGAGCGATTAGCAGCTTCTCAAGAAGGGCTCAACTCATAGGAGTTCGTTAGTTATCAAAACTGAGTTATATTATAAACAAGTATTTCTACATTAATTGTTTAATCGTTACAGCTGTGGTATAATGTTTGGTGACTTCTTGGATGCTATGCCGTGTAGTCTAGTCGATCATCACTGTGGCGTGCAGCCTAAAAGCCAGAATATCTGAGCGGGCGTCCATTGCTAGAAAACGGCTTGTTCAAACACGTTTCCGAGACAACGTATACAGAGACGTCCATTACCGGGCAATGCCTCAATAAACGTTCTCCCCGTAACAGCTAATAGCTAGAGATAAAAATAAATGAAAATACGTTCCTAAGACAACGCAGACAAATGTTATGGTAACGAAACTCTTCACGTAGGTGTCAAGGTCAGTCTGACTGTAGAAGACAGCAGATCAGAGGAGGTCGAGGTCAGATCTATGAGAAAGAGATAAGTAGGCGGAGGTAGATTTATCGTGTATACTATTAATAGGTATTCATTCATTCATCTGTAATCTGTCAAGACGACAGGTCCACAGTCTCTTCCAAAACAGTTCCTCCACTTAATGCGATCTAGAGCTTTCTCCTTCAAATGAAAATATCCTCTTCTGTCCCCAAGGTCATCCAGCATCTTCTTACGTCTTCTTCCTCGTCTTCTGGTCACTTCTATCCGCCCCTCTAGCTTTCCTTCAATAACTACTTTTAGAAGGCAGTTCCCGCGTAAGATATAACCAATCCAATTAGCCTTCCTTTTTCGTATTTCGTGTAGGATATTCCTCTGCTCACTGACTCTAATTAACACTTCTTCAGTAGACAAGTAGAAAGAGAGAAAAGATAGATGGATAGATAGATAGATGGGAAGGTAGGTAGGTAGGAAGTAATGAGTGGATATGTAGGTAGGTAGGTAGGTAGAGAATGGGTGAATATGTACTAGGTAGATATGTTGATATTAGTGATGATTTATTTATTTTAATGTACGAAATATCTAACGAAGTTCTTAGCGACTAGCAGTGTATAGCTTCAAACGGTAGGACGGAAAATGAATGGTGAATCAGGAGAGACGCAACCCATTTCCAAGGATCTATTCTGCAATTCGCTTTGGGGTTAAGAGGAACCACGACAGATCCCAGTCGGATAGTCAAGTGTGACATGTGAAATTCGAACCGAGCACCTCTCGAAAACAAATAAGTAACCTTATCGCCTTAGCCATTTTGTTCGGTCTTACGTTTAAAAATAAGAGTAATAATGCAGGTCTTCAGAAATGAGATGAAGTTTGCAAGGACTGGCACAACACAAACAGTGAACTCAGCGCCCGAGAGGGGGGTATTTGCCCCACAGCAGCTAATGAACTGTGGAGAAGGTAAAGGGGAGCGTGTAGTGCAGTGTTGTCTATTTGTTCAGCGACCGGGTGGCTTAGAATAATTTAGTTGAGGCCAGAGCTGAGCCTCGCCTTGTATCTGTGTAGCCATTATTTACCCTCTCGCTAGCTCTACACTTCCCTCCCTCGGCAACTACGAAAGACTAATGTATTCTTGATGAGGTCTGTTTCGGTCTTGACGTCGATGATCGTCTCCACGCAGCCCAACAGTATTTCGCATTGGATTCTTAAAAGCAACAAGTAGGCGAACTGAGTGGTACAAATCGGCCTCGTCTCATTGTACGTCGAAACAAACGCATAGCGGAACTGAAGAGCATGCGGGATTCCTCAGTCTCGGTATACAGACCATTCAGCTGGCTGTACGACCTAGGAATCTATGCTCAATTCCCTGTCGGTCCGTCGGTTAAACTGCAGTTGGTCTCCGCCAGCACAGTCATCCCTGACTTCAGGTTTCGCAAAAGATCGCCATGAAGGAGAGAGCAAGCAGTGCTGCTTGTTTCATGCCAACTTTTTCTCCGGTTATTCTCCGACCCTGAAGATGGAGCCGATATGTATCTCAGCAAAATCCGTTGACTTTTAACGGACTACAGGAGATAGAATTCTTCATAGCCACTGCTGTGAGAGCATCGTATCATACAAATTTAGAGTATTAACGGAACGGAAAGGCCGCGCCATAGCTCAAGCGATTAGTCGCTGGCTTCCCAACGTGGCGGCCTTGGTTCGATCCTGGGTCTGGTCAAGTTGCTCTGGGCGGGTTTTCTCCGTGTGCTTCGGTTTCCCCTGCCAATCTTCATTCCACCAAATTCTCATCTTCGTGACATGGCGCTTAATGAATTAAGCACACAATTTTACCTTAGGTACTTGTCTTCCAACCAAGAAAACGACCGCCTAAGAGTCACATGACCTGTTAACATTAACCTTTTAAAGCACACTGGAATATATAGGGACTACCTCATCTAACGTTTAAGAAATCTGTATTTAGCCAAGGGAATGAATTGATATTTCATATTACTCGCAATACAGAGCAAATATTTCCTTAAACAACAATATCCGATGGGTTTTTGTAATTGAAATAAAGTTGTCAGCCTTACGCGCTGGCCGCTCTTTACCCCTCAATAAGATTCCTGGTACTCATTTCTGTTAGAGACTGAGTCGATCCTAGGACCATAGTGCAGCTGGAAGGATTAGGTCAATTAACAAATCCAATTATTTCATCGGGACTCGAGCCCGCAACATTCCGACTTGTAGCATAGTACCTCAATCAACTACGCTACCCCGTGGCCCAATGATTATGGGAGGTACAAAGAATAATAGCAAAGATCAGAAAAGGAATGTGAATGTCGTGGAGGCAAAGCGCCACGCAGAAACAATAGTTCTTAGCTGTGAGAGCCGGGAAGCTTGACCCCCGAGGTACGACTGCACTCTTCCTCATTAAGCATGCACTTCTTATTATTCGTATTGCATCTGTTCTAGCTTAACAAATTTCTTCAGGAATTACGGAACCGTATACCGACCGACAGAGCGACCGCCGCTTGTCGGATAAAGAGTGTCGCGTGGTCAGCCCAACGGATCCCCAAGGCCGTTATTCTCGGCTTTCTAGACCGGAGACGCTACTTTTCCTTTCAAGCAGCTCCTCAATTATCCTCACGAGGCTGAGTGGACCCCGTTCCGGACCTACTACTTCTCAGAAAATCTGGTAGCGCCGGAAATCGAACCCGGACCTCTGGATTTGTAGCCAGAGGCATAGTTTGCTTGCGGACTACAGACCACCGACTTTGTTTTGTTTTTGTTTACTACGGAACCGTATATTAAAAGTGGGTGAAATTTGTTAGCGAACAGGACCAGGAAACTTTCTTTCCATCTGTGTGAATGACTCAACATTAGCAATGTGTTTACATGGTATATATGTTAGACGGAGAAATGTTTCAATAAAACAGTCAAAAATAGCAACTCAACACGTTCGGTCCCCAATATGAAACGTGTAAAAGTGTCACATTCGACGTCCCTAAAAAGCCTGTTAGACAAATATAAAGTGATCAGGTCAAGGAGGTTGGATTGAGGACATGTAACACGCATGGGGGCGAAGATGAATGCACACAGAGTGTTGGTAGTAGATCCAGAAGGAAAAAGATCATTTGGAAGACCTAAATATACGTGTGAGAATAATATAAAATGGATTTTAGGGAAATAGGACGGGGTTTAACAAACTGGATTCATCTAGCTCAGGATACAAGTCCACTGTTGAACTCTTGTGAACACGATTATGAACATTTGGGTTCCGTAAAATGTTTGGAAATTCTTGATTAACTTTGCGACCGGCGGCTTCTCAAGAAGGACTCAGCTGCACGGAGTTAGTTAGTTTATTTGTTTGTTAGTGCTCGAGACGTCTGGTTTCCTAGCTATTCTGTCATTTTATGGATGCCAGAATCCGTAGGCATGTTCATCGAATTCCTAACATGAAAATACCAAGATATTGTCACGTGTAGGAGTGACTATAGACGGGGTTTCGATTGATAACTGGATTGATTGCGCACTTACAGATCTTAACTACACTTAATTATAATAATTCAAAAATTACTGTAATTATATCACATAAATAAGGTCTTCTATATCTGCTTGCACTAGTCGTTGCTAAGTATAAGATCTCAACAATCGCTAAGGCTTGACAATTTTTTCACTGAATTACATCTTCCAAATATTACACCTAAAGTCTTCTCTTCACAGCCTCCCGTACAGAACTGAACACTCAACTGCGTTGTAGAGTCGAATGTCTTCAAGATAACTCCTCGGCAAGGACCACGCACAGATAACACATGTCACATGTTCGCTATCCTGCCAGTCCATTCGCTCGCTGACTGCTGGCTAGCAACGAGCTGTATCATTCGTCCTATTGTTGCGTGCGCGTATCGCGGGATGTTAATCAAGGTGTTGCCTAGCAATGCTTTGAGCAAATCCGTTACAGTATAAAAGAAAGTAATTCTATCATTTGTTTTACATACCTATGTTTCTGAAATGTGGTCTTATAAACTAATAAATATATTCAATATTGAGAGAAATAAATGAAGTTCGCTTTCTGGACACGTGTCCTGCAATTGTGTTTAGACTCCATCGCTAAAAGCAGAGAGAAATCGCTAAGATAATAAGAATTTGGTCAATGCATTCGATAAAATTGCACTTGTAGTTTGAAGTGTTACGTTAAGAATTCGAAGTAGGTTCGTCAAAAGAACTGGTGTTGTACGTCATAACGATATCGTTGGGAAGACACCTGCGTGTGTGTGAAAGTACGGAAGTCCATCCATTTGGAATACTCGACAAGGCAGAGCTACTTTGCCATTCATACCAACAGGGGAACAGGTTCATGTGAACCAATTAGAAGAGAACCGTTAGCAGTCCTTGTGCAAAGACATGATGAATGTTAATTTGTTACACTTTAATTAGTCTTGGCTAAATTTGACGACAGGTTACAATTAGGCAAAAAGTAACAAGATTCAGATAGCTAACAAATGAAAAGTATACATTTAGAATTCCTCTTTAGGAAGAAATAAGCCTTTCTTTCAGCTTTGTTTGTTTCTTACTACTTTTTTCTTGTTTCTTCCTTTCTATACATCGACTTATCTTCCCTTTTCCGCCTACCTTTCTGTTTTTTTTCTCTCGATTTTTCGTTCCTGTTTCCATTTTTCTTCTTTTTATTTCTATTTATTTTATTTCCTTATTTCTGTCTGTTTCATTCGCCTTTCCCTAACTTCGCTATTTATTTCCTTCTATATTCATTTCTTTCTTTGTCCTCCTCTTATCTCTGCAATGGAAATATATTTTACTTTTTATGTGTGAACGAGGACTACTATCATCCCCTCAAACAATACAGCCACTAACATCGTCGTTAAATAGGTCATGAATAAATAAATACAAATATAGTGTTGGCCATAATTTCACAAGACGCACTTTGTAATGTATTTATTTTTGTACAAATTACAAACAGGAAAGTCGCGGTTTCAATTCTCGATGAGGTCACTAGATTTTTAAATTTACCTAATTCTTTCAGCCGCAATATGGTCCTGGGGTCGACTCAGCATCCAGCAGAAATGAGTACCAGGAACCTTCCTGGGGGTAAAGGGTTACCGGTGCATAAGGCTAAAACCTCACCACCACCTGTGAGCCGATTGTCTAGAAGATGTGGGAACCTCGACGTCTCTTTTACAGGGACAGCTTTACGCTTTACGTTACCCCAAAATAGATCTGATTTCCGGACAATATTTCACAATGCAAGATTTGAGGCTTTCACGGCGGTGACTATGAAGAACGCAGTCTTCTGGGATTTGGCAACGTGTATATGTGGTGTTAACCGACGTTTCGGAGGAACGTATCACCTCCATCTTCAGGGTAGAAGACACAGTCTGCTTTTACCAGTTCTCACGGTCTCTTCGCTTTGCAGATTTCTTATATTTTTTCTTCTACCCTGAAGATGGAGGCGATACGTTCCTCCGAAACGTCGGTTAACACCACATATACGCGGTGCCAAATCCCAGAAGACTGCTTTCTTCAATATTTCACAAGCTTACCAAACATATTCAGGTGACAGCGATATTTACTTTAAGTTTTGCATGTGTCTACATATTTATGTAGACAATTATAATCTTACTTAAAGCAGCATGTTGTCTAAATGTGGCTCTAACTGTACGGTAGAAGACGTTATTTTACCCCTCATTCTGATTATCCTTATCCGCTTGAGCGTGCCTTCACCACAAAACCATTAGAATACAAACCATGAAGTGAGATGGGATGGGTGTGTGATGAGGAAGCGATCAGGCAGATTTGAGGATTTGACTTCAGTAAAAGTGGAAACTGAAGAAGTTTCACAGTAGGTATCCTGTCGGAGTTTGAAAGCGAGTTATCTATCTATCTATGGCTCTACAGGCTTTGTGGACCTTGACCCCTTTTTTCAGTTTCTTAATCTGCACATGGTACAGGGTGTTGAGGAGAATATTTGGACCAAAGAGAGATGAAGTGACAGGAGGTTGGAGAAAACTGCAAAATGAGGAGCTTCATAACTTGTACTCTTCTCCAAGTATAATTAGAATGATAAAATTAAGGAGGATGAGATTGTCAGGGCATGTAGCACGAATAGAGGAGAGGAGGAGTGCATATGGGATATCGATGGGAGAGCCGGAAAGAAGGAGATCACTGGAAAGACCAAGGCGTCGGTGGGTTGACAATATTAAAATGGATCTTAGAGAGATAGAATGGGATGGTATGGATTACATTGATTTGGCTCAGGATAGGGACCGGTGGAGGGCTTTTGTGAACACGGTAATAAATCTTCGGATCCCATAAATGCTGGGAAGTTCTTGAGTAGCTGCACAATTGGCTTCACCTCAAGAAAGGCTCCTCAGCTCCATGAATAAGTGAGTGAATCTGTACACGGTAAGACGGAAGATCAGCCCGACGCCAGGTCGCTACATGACAACACAAACACAGAATAAATGCACACAAATATCCATATCTCTAGTGGGAATCGAACCCACGACCACAGAGTTCCAGCGGGTACGAAGACTGTTCATGCATCAGACCGCGCGGCCACTGTGACCGGCGAAGCCGTTATCTGCTGAATATAAATAAGTTTTTTACTCCTGTTACAATCTACTCCCCAGACGTTAATGATTTCAATGCTATCGGCAGATGTACCAAGACTGTCTTCAGTTTTGTACTGTGTTCAATCCGATTCTGTCGTAAGTATCCGCAGATAAGCAGTTCCAGTTTGGAATTTTCGATTCTGGAATTCATTTTCTCAAACACGAAAATGGAATAAAGAACAGCATAACAACAGTAAAGGAAAACTAATGCCAAATGAAAACTCCACTGTACAGACATGTCTTTTCTTACAGGGAAAAGAACCCGAAATCATCCAAGTGTGGTTTCCAACATGTCCTCTTATCACCAGGCTACCCTTTGAAGTTAGTGTGGAATGGGGTTGGAATCTCGCCATAGTCCCTGGAGAACAAGACCGGGCATCTCGGACTAGCAATCAATGCCCCTCCCTTCATCCCTCAAGTCCCTTCAACCCTTCTCCGCGACAGAAAACTAATATCGGGGACCTATACTTGATGGAAAAGTTAAGATTTCCCCTACGAAGTTTCTTCTTTTTTTTTCTAGTGTAGCGTAAGGGGATGAGAATTTCCTTTTGTCTTCATTTTCCCCAGAAACCCTTCAGTTTCACACTGGGCTCGTAACTACCCTGTATTCCTCCGCTATTCACTTCCCCCACCCCAGCCCTTCCACTCTTCTTATCTTTATTCTCGTTTCACTTTTTGCGCCACTCTTTCCTTGTCAACCTAAATGAAGCGTCTTCGGGATCTTCAAGTGACCCGAACTCCATTAAGGGAGAATTGTCCCGGAGTTTTAGTTTACACTTGTGGTGGATGCACTTCTGGATCAACAAGTTCCAGAATTTGACACTTGAGTGCGCCTCTTTCACAGACCAATGAAATTATGATATTTGAGATACTTGCGGCAGGAAATATATAGATACCTGTCTTCTGCTATATGTCGCCGCTTACCCTAGTAGACGTTTGCCGACGTTTAGGGAGAACAAAGTGCTCCAATCTTGAGAGTACCCTGAAGATGGAGGTACCGAAACTTCAGTTAACTTTTGTAAGATTGCACGGAGTTACATTCTAAAAAATACCTACCTACCACCTACCGCTCGGCGCTACAGCTCTGGATGAGGCCTGGCCTCCTCTACAACCAGTCTCCACACCCAGTGCGTGCTGCCATAGGAATGGGTCCACGCATGATGACCCGAGGCTCGTTGTTAGGTTTCTGAACAAAATTCTTTCTACAGGATGAGGTATTCAATTAGAGGACCATGGTATCCCTCTTAGTCTGAACTCTACCCTTTGAACTTTCCGGCATGGGTGAACCTACTAGTAGTTAAACTACCGCCAGCATAGCTCTCCAGGTGACAGAGTCACGCAAGCCCCACCACCACAAGGTGGAGACACCTTGGAGGAGGGACATTCCAAAAGAAAATTTTGTAAAATAAAATTTCTAATGTTTACATAATTCCACAGATCATAGCTTTGAAGAACTAATGCGGTCAATTGGATTTCATCATGCATTAATTAGGTAACCAAATTATGTATCCGCACACAAAACAATCCTTGGAACATTAATAGTTACTAAGCTGGTAAAGAAATTACCAGGCACTGGACACGTGTAGGCTTATTAACTTGCAGATCTACACAGAAGCAAGCTGCATAACTTTATTGTGGGCCAAGTGAATCCAGTATATGCCTTGAGATCCTGTAAGAGTTCCAGTTTAATATTATCCTCCCTTATTTCAGCCTACATGTCACATACAACCTCTTCCGTTGAAGTTTACCGACCAGAGTTTTACGCAAGTTTCTTTTATCCTTTTATGCGTGCTGCGTCACTACCCGTCTCATCCTTCTTGATTTGATGGTGACAACAGATTATGAAGATGATTGTTGCTTACCCTGGGTCTTTGTAATTTAATGTCTCAGCCCAACTGAGTAGAGAATCGGCGTAATTAAGCACTGCTTTAATCATTCTGTACGCCGTAGGGCATTATGTGTTGATACATTACAAGTTTACGTGAACAGTCATGTTATTTGATACATAGAACCACATACAGGAAATTGAATGGCTTGTTTATTGTGTCTATTTGGATTACGTAATGTGCCTAGTTAATATAAACTTCCTGCGTAAACAAATTCTTCTCACTTACTAAACAAATTGTCTTCTATGTTACGTATGTAAAATACTGATCTTTCCCAAGTATGACATTCTAAATTATTGCCGAGGTTCCCTTTTATAGGTCACAGAAACACCGAGAATAATTTATAATTACCCTGTATTTTCTAGCATATAACTCCATTTTAGTCCGTTGAAAGTCACGTTATAATCCGGAAGATAGAATCCTTCATAACCACCGGTGTGAGATCCTAAAATCCATTATCAGATGGAAGGATAACACATTCAATTTCTTGTTCTTCTCCACTTCACGGAGCAAATCAAGCATGCTCCGAATTCACGAATTCATTCTGTGAGGCAAATGTGTTTTCGAATTTTTGTAAGTGTGCACTCGTTGGCCGTAAGCTTGAAAGATTAGCGCATTTCCTTTCGTCTGGCACATACCTCCTCGCCTGTCCGGCAAGGGAGACTACCGGTATCTGCTCTCATTAACCCCCTCACCACAGTAAGGTTGTAATGTCATAAATGAGGATTAAGCTGTCATATGATAAAAAGGAATTATCCTCTTTAGAAATGCTGTTAATTTTGGATTTAAATATTCATTTATTTAACAATGACAAGCCGTTGAGTAGAACAGCTTGGATCTTAGCGATATGACGTAACAGGAGTGTAGAGAACTGCAATAATTCGGAGCTTCATAATCTGTAATTTTTGCCAGATATTATAACAACGATCAAATCAAAGAAGAATAGGTGGTCAGTGTAGCACGTGTAAATGAGGGAAAAAAGGGTATACAAAATTCTGATAAGGAAACCTGAAGGATGTACACCAATAGGAAAACCTAGGCGCAGATCTGAGGTTAATATTACAATGGACCTTAAAGCAGTAGGATGAGAGGATTTGGGCTGGATTTATCTGGCCCTAAATAGGGCTCAGTAGAGGGTTCTTATAGAGATATGGCAATGAAACTTCGGATTCCATAAATTCATGTGGATTTCTTGAATGGCGAAGTAACAGCTTCTGAGGAAGGACCCAACTCGTGGATTTATGTAACATTTTCTCTTATGTGAAAATTTTCGTGTCACCTTTCCGAATTTGACTTCCTCGTGCCATCTTCAGTCGCATTCTTCGAGCCCAGATCGCGATACCGTTGCACGTTGAACGCTAACGGGAAGCGGCTCTGAGATGGGCGAAATTCATCCGTACGGTGGCGGGGAAGGGAAGAGGAAACGAGAGAATAGAATTCGGCTGATAACCACATTCACATATCACTGAATGCTCACCGTTTATCTCTATCGGTCTCTCACTTATCTTAATTTTTGTATGGTTACAGAAATGTAGACAAAGCGTCATGAACGTCCACATGAAAAATTATAATTTTGTACAGTCCCAGTCCAGGTAATGATGGATGTGTTGTCTAAAAAGTAGCGCTGGGGTAAGTTTTCCCCGAGTACTTCGGTATCCCTCCCAATTATCATTTCACGGAGTACTTCATGTTCATTAAATATCCTAAAAAAAATCCGTGGCCTGTAGTCCACGAGCTAAGTATACAGACCGAGCGACCGCCGCTTGTCGGCGAAGTTAGTACTAACTCTTGCGGATAGAGGGTGTCACATGGTCAGCACAACTGTTCCCCAACGCCGTTAATTTCGGTTTTCTAGACCGGAGCCGCGATTTCCTTGAAATAGCTCCTCAATTATCCTCAAGAGGCTGAGTGAACCCTGTTCCAGACCCACTACTTCTCAGAAAATCTGGTAGCTTTCGGAATCGAACCCGGGACCTCTGTATCTGTAGCCAGGAGCTCCGACCACTAAACCACACAGGCGGTAAAACATCCTATCATCGGCGTAATATAGTCTCGGTTTCGACAGCGCCTTTAAAAAAATCGTCAAAAGATTTCTAATCTAACTTGCCATTCTATAAACCGCTTATCGAAAAGTTGGTTTTAGCGGTAATGCGTGTGATTTTTTCGCTAGGTTTTCTTACTGATCTAAACCTGCACGTTGATTATACTGACAGATGTATCGTGGCTTTCGTCAGTTCCTCCAAATAAATGCTCGAACAATACCTCAGTTTATAATATGTATTATGGCCTTCTTTCATATCTTTTTGATTATTCATTATTCTTTATTACTACCCCATAATTTGGTAAGCCTCTATAGAGCGGCCGGTATAACAACTAGCTCCTGGCTGGACGACAGAGGGGTCGGAATTCAAGTCCCGGTGGATTCAAGAATTTCCACTTCTCCTTGTCGTTCAGACCGTCTCTGAGGGGCACCCAGCCTCATATCCAATGGGTACCGATGGCTTTTTCCCCAGAGGTAAAGCGGACGAGGCGTGAAGCTGACCACTCACCTCGAACTAATGCCTAGTACCGAGGTCAAGAAAACTTGGACCTATACATCCACTCCCCTATACGCCTTAATGGGGTAGTGCTTGCTTAGTTACGTACAGAGACAATATGATTTGACACCGCACAATACAGTCAGACTGTCAGAGCCGATTATATAAGCGGCAAATAAATGGAAATTAATTTAAAACCTATTTCCTTATGGTAGTCAGTACTCGAGTCTCTCGCAAAGGGCACCACCGACCAGTCGCTAAGGGTCGTTTGACTACATCGCGTCGGCATTTCTTCGATCGTACAGAGTCGATTCTGTCTAGCGAAGCTTTGGAAAGGCGCCACATGACGTTGCTTATGTCTAGCTTTGACCGTGTGCTGCTGATCTCTGGTGACTATATCCTGAACTAATTACAAATAAAATATTTGCTTTTGGTGGAAATTTCGTTGGAAAGAACTTTTTGAAAAATGAATGTGACGAACAGACTTTATTTCAGAAATGAAACAAGACTTAGGAATTGCCTGTCTTCATGAGTCTTTTAGCTGTGAGAAGTTTGAATTTGGATTGATTTACTGTAAGATAGATACCTACAGGATGGAAATTTCCATGGGATTGACGATATGGGGAAACCCCACTCGATTTCTCACTATCTGACATGTGGAAACCATTTGTGGTAGACAAAGTGGCGCTGGGGCGGGTTTTCTCCGAGTACTTCGGTTTCCCCTACCAATCTTCATTCCACCAATTGCTCCACAATCACCCTCGCCTATCATCTGTGACTGGTACAATAGGTCAGAAGTGGCCGCAACACTAATGTTCTATACAAATTATTAGAAGCTATTTACTTTAAAGTTTTACACTACATATTTTGACTAATGTGATCATCAGATATTAGAAATTATGGACGAGGAGACTGCTCTCTTTTGTATCGTCGCTCAGATTTTAAAATGTAGTCATCTCAATGCGCATGGAGGGTCAACCTTACCTAATGATGACCACACTGGTCGAAACATGTAGCGTGAAACTTTCAAATGAATAACTTCTAATAAGCTTTATAGAACATTGGTGTTGCACGTGAAACTGTGGAACTGAAGTAAATGTGTCACTATCAAGAGGAATTGGACGAATTTGTGTGAACATATTTTATCTTCTGGAGTCCATACCAGAAGGACATAATGGAATGGCAAAGCTGCAGCGTGGTTTTGATGCATAGCTACTTGGTAGGAGGATAAACTGAGAAAGTTTGCAAAGGAACTTAGTAAAATTTAACGTGAGCCAATTTCGTCGCCTTGTTTATGTCCACTTCACGTCTGTTTGGTATTCCATTTTACTTTCGTCAGAACAGAATGAGTACATATGGACTTTGAAAGCCTAGCTGCTTGAAGTTCGGAGACCGAGGTGGCCGATGTTCCGATGTTCTTCAGCATTCAGTTGGAACTTCAGCATGTTGATCATTTTATTTAACACTTTCCTGAGACGACTTTTTTCATGTGGTATATACAGAGTGTCCCAGGACGAATGTGCCAAACTTCGGGAGGGCGTTCCTTATGTTAAAATATGCCGACATAACCCAAAACACCTATGTCCAAAGTTGAATTGTTACGGAGATAATGGCCAGATAAGTGTGAAACTTTGACCAGTGTTACATACTTATTGATTATAAAATACATATTAAAACTGGCAGGAATATGTGGTTTCTGTAATGTTAATAATGTACGTAACATCAAACTAACTTGTGAGTGACATGAAGCCATAAAATTGAAGTACAAAATATTCGCTCGCCATGTCAT